>NW_027053193.1:0-47000 GCF_011386835.1 Chrysemys picta bellii | reverse complement strand
CTACATCAGATGCTATTTGAGAGTCAGACTCTGAGGCGCCTCCATGAGGGTCATTGGGAGTAGAACGGGACCCATCTAGAGAGCCCTCTGGGGAATTTGCTAAACCAGAGTCTGATTCCGCCTCCCCATTTTCAGATAAGCCAGTTTGAGAGCCTCCAGTCGGGGGCATCTCTTTTTGTTTTTGTTTTTTTTCCCTCATTACCTCTTTAGCCCTTTTTAAAATTTTTACAACAACCCAGGCCTGGAACTTTTTGGCAGCCATCTGTTTATCCCCCAAGCGCTGTCCCCTCTTTTGTTTACACATGAGCTGATGTGTACCCTGGAGGGTGCCCCTTTTACCCAGGCCCCTTTTCTCGACTAGTCATGCCTGCTCAGAGCCACCCTTTCCAGCCCTCATGTTTTTCAGCATGGTACTGAACAAACCATCATATTTTTCCCCATTTCTTTCTAAGATCCTGTTTTTAGGCTACCCGAGGATACAGCCTCCATCACTTTTCTGAGGGAAGCATCAAACCCTCCCCAAATACTAGAATATGGGGGAGCTCTGACGAGCTTATGGTTTTGGGAAAATGGTTTGTCAGTTCTTGGTTTTTTTATTCACAACCCCTAGAGCGCATGCTCCGGGTTTGCGCACATTCAGAACCCCTAGAGTGCGTGCTCTGGGTTTGTGAATGTGGGTGTTTTCGCTCACAGTTTCCTCAGGGCTTGGTGTGGTAGTGGCCACTGAGGAACTGGAGTTGTGGTGGCATGGTTGTTTTGTTTTGTCCTTGGGTTTGACATATATAAAATTTGGACCGCCCGCATGCTTCAGCTGCACTCCTATGCTGTTTTGCATTGTTAAAGGTCTCAAAGCAGATTCCTGGTTCGTTCACAGTTCTGGAGGAGATGTCCTTGTAGCTCTGACTACTGCATTGTCAGAAGAGTTGCCCAGGCCTATGAGGGGGAAAACAACAACAACAACATTTTACAAAACTGAACTTTGCCATTTCTCACCCACACCTATGTATTTACTTAAAATACAAAACCTCATAGAACAACCAAACCAATAAGCAAAATATATTTACCGGGCTTCATCCATCCATCAGTGACTGATGCTGGTGAATTTTCCTTTTCAGCTGTCTTTCCTTTTTCTTTTCACCTTGTTTTCCCTCTGGTCTAAGGATCTCATGTTTTGACTGTACTGTGGAGCAAACAACAACATTATTATAAAACACATGAAACCGTCTTGTAAACATACATATACATATTACACACACACACACACACACACACACACACTTACTTCATTAGGGTGTTTTTCTATTTAAAAAGTCATAGCTTTCCAATAAAATAATCCATTTCAGGCTGTACAACAAACACAGATTTTTTAAATACATCTCATTTTGCAGGATAAAAACCAAAACTGCTTTTAAAATCCATTTGGCACAGAAACCCTTGTTAGTTTGAAACACACATACCACCAGTTTAAAACCCACAGTTTGCAACCAAATACTTATCAAAAAACCCACATGCATTTAAAAGCCACATGGTTGTTGTGTCCCCCCCCGAGCCATGTGTGTTTGGGTTAGTGAGTAGCATTCCCTCTCCCCAAGTGCCTCAAACCCCATTTTTAAAAACCCATCACATTATGCACAGTAAAAAAAACCGTGTTAGTTTGAAACAAACCAAGTACTTTAAAAAAAAAAAAAAAACCCAAACCTATGCCTTGCACAGGCCCCTCACACACACACACAAAACAGCAGCTTTATAAAACACACCAAACCAAGTTTGCAGCCAGACACTTTTCAAAAACCCACATGCATTTAAAAGCCTGTTGCAAAAAAAATAAATAAATAAAGTTACCTTTCACTATGGGATAAAGTGTTGCAGGCACATGCTTGTTCTGTTCCCCCTCATGTGTGTTTGGGCCTTCAGGTTCAAGAACAAGGAAAAATGTTACTTAGTATTACCCTAATCCCCATACAGCCTGTGGAATACTTTTTTCCCCTTTAATTCAACAGTATTAAGCACAACTATAGTTAAAATGGTTTTTACCCTGGCCTGGTGGTGAAATGCAGTTTAAAGTTACTGGTTCCATGCTAAACAGATCACACTGCAATAAACATAGGCACCATTATTTATTAAGACAGCATGGGCAAAGAGTGGCATTATATAATATATAGTTTCAGAGTTAAAAACAGCAAGTCTTACCTCTTTTTGCAGTCCAGCAGCTATTCAAGAAAGTTTTCTGTTGAAAAGAACAAGCTCCAGCATACCTGAGGTTTTTATACCATCTTAGCCCATTGTTTCAAACAGACTTCAACACAGTTGCTAACAGGTTAATTTAATCACCCCTCCCATAGCATTCCCTTTTGTGATCTGGGGTAGTGAAACCGTTTTGTCTGCACAACAGGGCTTCCCCCCCGCTTTAAGTTAAAATACATTTGTGGCTTTCTTACAGTATTAAACAGTACCCATTTCCAAGTGGGGGCCCTTTGCAGATATTAATGAATGTCTTGGGGGTTGGTGGTTTTTTAAAACATGTTTCTTTCATGCTTAAAGTTTGGGGGGTGGGGTTGTTGCCTAGAAAGAATGTCTCATAGCATTCAACCAACTCCTGGGCCATATTTAAACTGTGCAATAGCGTTCCACCAACCCCAGGGGTTATATTTAAACTGTCCAATAGCATCTGTGAATTCCTGAGGTTTAATTTCATTTCATATTAAGCAGAACTCACCATCCACCCCCACCCACTCCTTACTATGGGTGCACTCCCATCAAATGTAACCCTATAGCAACGAGGGTAAGTAATTGCAGTCACCCTGGCTATTCAGTGAGGGGTGCGTGTGGTTAAACCCATTTAGTTCAACAGACTAAGGATAGCTCTGTGGTTTAAGTATTGGCCAGCTAAGCTCAGGGTTGTGAGTTTAAGTCTTGAGAGGGCTACTTAGGAATCTGGGGCAAAATCAATATTTGGTCCTGCTAATAAAGGCAGTTCTATGAGATAGGTATATCTCCATATTAACTCTATTGTCTGAACTAGACTTGTTTGTTTTATTGTAAGCACATTTTTAGGATTTTTTCCCCCTCCCACCACAACATACATTTCAGCTTTTTGCTATACACACACAAAAACACAAGAGCTAATTCTCACAAACAATTTATTTTTGTATTTAAAAAACTTACAGCTCCTTGAAAACAAACCAAACTGCTTCATTAAAACCTTTTAGCTCACTTAAAGGCCAAAGGCCTTCTAACAAAACACAGATAGTCACAAACCCTCTTTTCAAAAATTTACAGCTACCAAGTTTTATATCGCATGTTTGTCCCCTCACCATTCTCTAACTTAATCCTTTTAGATTTCTTACCAATAGTTTTTTTCTTAAGCAGGGTTCTGGAACTCTTTGTGCGGACTAGATGGTCAATATAACGCTGTAAGCAGGCATCTTCCGGTTTGGTCATATTCTTTAGAACACGGTCAGGGTCTGCACTGAATTGCACAGCATTTATCAAGGTCACCCCTTGCGCTAAATGTTCTTGGGTTAGGCACAGACGTTGCATAGCAGAACCTATGGCAATAACAGTGTTTAATAAGCTTCCAAACACAGCTCAGCACACAGGCCCCGGAGCTTGCAGTTTATATCCACTGAAGTCCAAGTCACACAGTCATGGTGCCTTTGGCCTGGCGCATCTATGACACAGCCCTCACAATCTTCAGAAAGCTTTTCCCTAAGGCAGTGTTTAAGGATAGCATAAACAGCAACGCGTACAATAGCCCGGATGACTTTTTTACGCTCACGACGTGGCACTGGCTCAGTTAGTTCTATGCCAAGCCACCTCCTAAACTCCTCATAGCCATCATCCACAGAGTCCTCTTCAACAACTTGTATCGGCGTTGAGCAAAAACATGGTGGGCCCGGTTCATCTTCGCTGCTTGATGCAACGCTGTCCAGGGCCTGCAGGTCCTCTAGAAAGGCATCGTCGAGCTGTTGAGAAATTTTCAGAAAAGAAACCGTGTAAGTACCCCCACTGCTCCGGTTCCTACCCCATTACCCACCCCTCCTCGACTGCCGCTTCTTAATCATTCATTTACCTGAGCGCAGTCTTTTCCGTTTGCCTTGTCCGCCGGTGACTCCCCCGAGCTGCAATCGCCTTCCACCTCTGAGGGGGTGGACAAAGAGAGACCGTCACGCTCATCGGGGTGTCTCACGAGGGTTTCGGGGTCAGGTTCCGGCGTATCCAGCAACGGCTGGGCCAAAGGGCTCCCCTCGGTCGCTCCCTCCTCCTCCTCGGAACTGTCGCTGATGTAGCGTTTTCTCCACGGATGGACAAAGGTGCTTGGGGCTAAAACAAAATCCGAAGTTCTCACGGGGGTAGTGAAGGAGTCCATGTTTCCTCTCAGCAGCCTTTCCGCGATTTCAAAAACACGTGTCCTTGGTAAGAGATGGCCGCCTCCTTTGTCTGGCGCTGGGACTTACGGGGTAATGGTGCTGCATTCTGATTGGTGGAGGCCCTTGGGAGGAGTTCTTAGTAGGGTCACACGACTCACTTCTGGAGGGGTCACCCCACCTGGAAGTCACTCTGATTGGTCAAAATCTCCTCTCGGGGCGGTCCTTTCGGGACGAAACCACTCCTGATTGGTAGAGGGTGGTGGGGGGAGTTCATAGAGGGGTCACATGACCCACCTTGCTTCTGGTCAGGTGGCACATTGACCCCGGCAGTAATACCCCCATGGGTGGGACTTCTGGTGACGGGGCGGGGGGACGGGACGACCAAGGGGTCAAGGGGCGAATTTATGGTTTCATTTACGGTAGGGCCTTTATACTACTCACACCACAGCAGGTGTGAACAATGACCTCACTACATGAGCCTGGCCCGATGCTGCCCCTACTGGAATTGTGCAATGGAAAGGACTGAAAATGTTGGAGTTCCTTTAACCAGCCTCCGCCCCTGGACCTACTCCACCATTCTTGACTCAAACACCCGGCATTCCTCATAAATGCCCGGATTATATGGATACCTTTGAAAGAAATAGGGAATCGTTACCTCTGCACCGGGACTATGACTGCCCTATAGACCTACAGCCTTGGTTGAAAGTTGCCTTCACCAGTTTTTACACATTGTTGGAACCAGAATTAGTGGCTCTCTCTGCGTTCAGTTCTAAAAACCGGTCCTAAGAGTTTATGAGCAAACATGCGTGTCCCACAGGTGCGCAGGCCTTTTTGGGGAAGAAGAAATGTGGGACTCTACTACGCCTCTCTTTCGACAATCAGCCCCTAAAAAAGACTCTGCTACCAGTCTGCTTATTTGTCCCCTTCAACTGAGTGTTGAGAGCCACTATAGCTGGCATAGAACAGCCTTCCTAGTGAAAGAAGAAAACGCCCCTCTGGGGCAGCATTCAGAAAAAGAAAGAAAGCAAAAGAACTTTTTCTATCTAAGCAGGAAGGAGCTCTCCTGAGATACACAGACACAAATGTTCACGGTGAGCCTTCCAGTCCCAGTGAGGATGTGAGTGGTGAGGAGATGCCTGATCGTCCAGTTAGTCAGAGTGAAGGTGACCTGGCAGCTACTGCAGCATCCATATCGTAACCACGCACATTCCTGAAGAAAAGTGTAGATCAGAGAAGAGTGTGGTGGAGGTGCAAGAAACAGCTGCTGCTGAATTTAATTCCTTAAGTCTAGATGATCCAGGACTGTGGACCCACTTCAGCAGTAGCCTGAGGGACTTCCTTGTACTGCATGGGCCACAGCAAGTGAAAAACTTCACGTTCCCCAAAGACAATGAAAATAGAAGCTTCTATCCAACACATTACTGGTGTGAAATTTCCAATGGTGACAAAGTGAAGAGGGCTTTCTATGTACTCAAAAACCCAGAATGATGCATACTGTTTTTCTTGAAAACTCTTCCAATCTAATGTTCCAGCAAAAGAAGCTTTTCTATCTAAGCAGGAAGGAGCTCTCCTGAGATACATAGACACAAATGTTCATGGTGAACCTTCCAGCCCCAGTGAGGATGTGAGTGGTGAGAAGATGCCTGATTTTCCAGTTAGTCAGAGTGCAGGTGACCTGGCAGCTACTGCAGCATCCATATCTCCATCTCAAATGGGTGTAACCATGCACATTCCTGAAGAAAAGTGTAGATCAGAGAAGAGTGTGGTGGAGGTGCAAGAAACAGCTGCTGCTGAGATTAGTTCGTTAAATGTAGATGATCCAGGACTGTGGACCCATTTGAGCAGTAGCCCGAGGGACTTCCTTGTATTGCATGGGCCACAGCAAGTGAAAAACTTCATGTTCCTCAAAGACAATGAAAATAGTAGCTTCCATCCAACACATTACTGGTATGAAATCCCCAATGGTGACAAAGTGAAGAGGCCATGGCTTATGTACTCAAAAACCTAGAATGCTGCATCCTGTTTTTGTTGCAAACCCTTCCAGTCTAATGTTCCAGCCACATTGGGTTCTACAGGAACAAAGGACTGGAAAAATCTGGCTAGAAATCTGGCATGCCATGAGAAGGCAGCAAATCACCAGAGAGCATTCCATAGGTGGAAAGAGCTTGAGATGAGAATAAGGTTAAAGACCACCACAGATGATCAGCATCAAGAGAAGATTGCTTCAGAGTCTCTTCACTGGCAAAATGTTCTGAAAAGGCTCGTTGCCATTGTGAGAATGCTTGCTACCCAAAACCTAGCACTGTGTGGCCCTTCAGATCAGCTGCATGTGCCAAACAATGGAAACTTCCTTAAAATTGTGGAGCTGATGGCTGAGGTTGATGCTGTACTCCAGGAGCATCTAAGAAGAGTCACCACCCAAGAAATGGACACACCCCACGACCTCGGAAAAACAATTCAAAATGACATCATACTGTTACTGGCAACAAAAGTCAAACAGAAGATTGTGGCAAATCTGAAGTCAGCAAGACATTACTCTGTTATTCTGGACTGCACACCTGACATCAGCCATATGGATCAACTGACTTTAATGGTGCATGTTGTAACAACAACAGAACCTAGTGAAAATGTCCCTGCAATGGTGACCGTCAGAGAGCATTTTCTAGAATTTATTGACAGGTTTCAAAGTAGCAGCCGTGTTAGTCTGTATCCGCAAAAAGAACAGGAGTACTTGTGGCACCTTAGAGACTAACACATTTATTTAAGCAGAAGCTTTCATGGGCTACAGCCCACTTCATCGGATGCATAGAATGGAACACACAGAAAGAAGATATTTATACATACAGACAGGGCCGGCTCTAGGTTTTTTGCTGCCACAAGCAAAAAACATTTTGGCTGCCCCCTATCCCAGCCCTGGGCTCTCTCCCTCTCCCCCCACCAACTGCACCCTCCTGCCGCCCCAGGCCTGGGTCACTGGTAACTCGCTCCCAGGGCAGGTCATTCAGCAGGAATTTTGGATGTGCACAGAACACAGACAGGACTGGTTCCCATATGGTTACAGAACTGCAGTAAAGTGGAACAATTTTCAGCTTGTGTGACTGGAGGATATCTGGATGCATATTATAAGACTGTCGTACATAAATGAGAAAAAGTTGAGGTGCCTTTATTATTCTTTTGTTCCATTCTTTGTTTCGATGGGGAATGCACTATCACGGTCTTCCTTTTAAACAAATAAAACTAAAACTTAAAAAAAAAAAAAAAAGCAATGGCTGTTGAAAATAGCAATTCCAGTCCTAATAACCACTGGGAAGCATTTCTTGCTCAATTTATTCTACTTTTTCTACAGCAAGTTACAGTGGATCAGTATATTTGATTTGGGGGAAATGAAGTAACGGCTGCTCTAATTGAGCTTGAGCACTCCTGAATTTTGAGGTGTTCAAATCTGGAAGGCAGGTGCTAGATTCCCTTTCTGAATATTAGCTAAATCTGGAAAGGAAAAGTCAATTTCTGCTTCCATGGCTCAGAAGTGCCTGGTACTGTATGTAAAGCTGCCCAGGTCCAGAGCCTCCCCTCCCTTACTTTTCATTTTAAATTCTACTGGGATCCACATACCTCCCTTGCTAGGCTTCAGATAGAGGGGTGCACTGTCCATTTAGTCCCCCCAATTCCTTCTTTGGGGGGGAGCCCAGAGTTGGGGCGGCAGGGGGTGCGGGTGGGGGAGAGCCCAGAGCTGGGGCAGCAGCGGGTGCGGGTGTGGGAGAGCCCAGAGCTGGGGCAGCAGCGGGTGCGGGTGTGGGGAGAGCCCAGGGCTGGGGCAGCAGGGGAGTGCAGGTCGGGGCCAGAGCTGGGGCAGCAGGGGGTGTGGGCGGGGGAGAGTCCAGGCTGGGGCAATACAGGGGTGCGGGGGGCGGCAAAAACCTAGAGCGTCTCTGTTCCTACCATTCACAGCAAGCTGCAGATTTCAGTTCCATTAGGGTTACCATATTTCAGCAAGCAAAAAAGAGGACGGGAGGAGCCCCGCCCTAGCCCCGCCCCTGCCCCTCCCACTTCCCGCCCCCCCAGAACCCCCAACCCTCCCCCCGTTCCTTGTCCCCTGACTGCCCCCTCCTGGGACCCCTGCCCCTAACTGCCCCCCAGGACTCCACTCCCTATCTAAGCCTCCCTGCCTCTTGTCCCCTGACTGCCCCAACCCTTATCCACACCCCCACCCCCAGACAGACCCCTGGGACTCCCACGCCCCATCCAACCACTTCCCACCCCCTGACAGCCCCCCCCAGAACTCCCAACCCATCTAAACCCCTCTGCTCCCTGTCCCCTGACTGCTCCAATCCCTCTCCGCACTCCTGCCCCCTGACAGCCCCCCCCAGAACTCCCAACCCATCTAAACCCCTCTGCTCCCTGTCCCCTGACTGCTCCGATCCCTCTCCCCACTCCTGCCCCCTGACAGCTCCCCCCCAGAACTCCCAACCCCCTACCCCCCGCTCCTTGTCCCCTGACTGCCCCCTCCTGGGACCCCTGCTCCTAACTGCCCTCCAGAACCCCACCCCCTACCTAAGACTCCCTGTTCCTTGTCCCCTAACTGCCCCCTCCTAAGACCTCCCCAACTGCCCCCCAGGATCCTACCCCCTACCTGTACCCTGACTGCCCAAAACTTTCTCCACTCCCCCCAAAAAGCCCCCCCCCCGTTTCTTGACTGCCCCCTCCAGAACCTCCCTGGCCCCCTTACCCTGCTGCTCAGAACAGGGTGTTGGGCTCTGTGCGAGCCGAGCCGGACACGTGGCTGCACTCCCCAGCACAACAAAACCCGGTCCCTGGCCCGGACCGGGCTGCAGGGGAGAGCTGCCCTTGTATCAGCACAAAGTGCTCTCCCTCCCGTTTTGCTACGCTGCATGGCAGAAACCGCTCCCAGTTGCAAAAGGGGAGGGCTGCACTTTGTGCTGAGACACTTGCTCAGAATGCAGGGCGGATCCGGCTCCTCTACAGCTGCTCCGGAGTCCAGCCCGGGACTTTCCTGCAGCCCTCCCAGCCGCTCGCTCTGCTCTGCCGGGGGAGGGGGGAAAACCCGGACATTTTGAGTGCTTTACAAATTCCCCCCGGACGCTATTTTTAGCACAAAAAGGAGGACATGTCCGGGTAAATCCAGACGAATGGTAACCCTAAGTTCCATACTCCTCCTCCCACCCTTTCCTCTTGCTAGTGGCCAAGGGAATGCTGGGAAATGTAGTTCTTTCCCTGCTCCAGGGCTGGCTCTATAGGCAGGGAGCTAACCAAGGAACTACAGCTCCCAGGGACCCCTGTTGGTTCTCAGCTCCCAGGCTGGATTCTTGAGCCCTTTGCAAATCTGCCGTCCCAAGCAACTGCTTGCTTTGCTGGGGCCTAGAGCCGGCCCTGGCTGATAGGCGACTATCTCGACCCACCTCCTCCTTTCTGCCTGTAGTCCAGGCAAACTCCAGCCCAATAGCAAGGATTAATACCTTACTACAGAGCAGTTTGATATTCAGCACAGCATTGCTATTTGGGCCGCCTGTAGTATCTGGCGTGTGTGTACAGTTCATGTGGGTAGAGGTATATGTATGGTACAGTGATATCTCTTTCTAATAGCATGAGGCTTTGGTTCTCATTTTGCTTACCCGTCACTTCCGTTTAATCATTCCATTGATGCAGCAATAGCCCAATATGCCTCGAAAGCACAACCAGAACGTCACTTCATCCCCTGCAGAGTCAGGCAGTGGGAATGGCACTGAAGAAGCATTCCTGGACTCTTCTGACCTGGCGAGGTGTTCTCATAATGGCTGGACGTTTAGCACCCGTTAGCGTTGTAGGCAAACATTGTTAGGTGTCTTTTTTTTTTTTTGTCCCTGTCTGGTTTTTATTTATTTATTTATTTTAGGAGACTCGTGTCATTTTCTTTCAAAAGAAAAAAAGGAAGTTAATCTTAGAACTGAAGCAGAACAGTATGTGTCAGCCCCATTCTTTTTATGATGGCCATTACCTGCAAAAACCACGACAATGTTGAGGGGCTGATCGAAGTGACAGAAGTGAGCAAAAATAGGATTGAGACTGTCCTTAGCTCACCCTATTGTATCTGCAAGGTCTCCGAATATCATTAATGTTGGCAACATTGACTCCTGCTATAGCTAACTTTGAATCCCAGCCTCCTTTAGTACTCCAGCATCACTTCCCTCTTGTTCAGTTGCTCATAACTTTAGGAGATAAATCCTTACAGGGCTCAGATATTACATGTTTAATCTCAGTCCAAACATGGTTTAAAAAAATGGGGCCAGAATTTCAAAACAGCTCACGTCTTGTTCAGGCACTTATAGGATGTAGCCATATTTGCAACGACATCAGTGCCCAGCAGCTCTGCTGGGTGAAAGAAATGGAAACGTATGGGCAGAATTTTCAAAAAAGCCCAAGGGTCAGATTTTTAAGGGTATTTAGTTTCCTAAAGATGCAAACAGGCATTCAGTGACATTTTTAAAAGCATCTAGAAACCTAACTCCTATTTGTAAATCTCACCAGGTGCCTATCTGCATCTTTAAACGTCTAAATAGCTTTAAAAGTCTGGTCCTAAGTGACCTAGGTGCGCAAGTTTCTTTGACTTTTAGTGAGGCTCCCGGATGAGATTTTCCAAAGAGATTATGTGACTTAGCAATAGAATGGGTGACATGTTTTGACTGAAACTTTTTTGGGTTGAAAAATGCAGATTTGTGGACATCAAAACATTTCAAAAATTTGTTTTGATTTTGCCAAATTGTTTGGGTTAAAAAAAACAAATTAAGACTAAAAAACCTTTAGAAAGTTGATGTCTCATATTGACATTTTTAAATGAATTGTTTAAATTTGTCAATTTGAAACTTTTTATTTCCAAATTTCCTTTAATTTTATTTTAATTTTAAAACATTCAAAAATGCTCAAAATCAAAACAAAATATTCATCTTGGGTCAAACAAAATGTTTCATTTGACCCACAATGGCCCTTTTTTATTTTAAATTTTAATTCACACATTTTTTGAAAAATAATCATTTTCAGTTCAACCTGATTTTGGTTTTTGAATTTCCAATGAACTGCAAAATCCATTATTTGCCCAGCTTTACTTAATAGCATATGTCCCACTGAAAGTCAGTAGGTCTTCTGCTTTTATGGCACCTGTGTGCTTTAAAAATCCCACCTAATTATGGCCAAGTGTCATTTTGACCCTCCAATGGCAAGATTTGGATGTCCTGCTGAAGGAGCCCACGTCTGAAAATATCTAGGCCTAGTTATCCATATCCATTAAATACAAATCCAGGAAGATGCAGCTCGATCCCAAAATAACACAAGGCTAGAGCTATCATGGCTCTCCAGTTCCAGTGGGACATTACAAATGACAATCACAGCCCTATGTAAATGTCAGGAGATTTCATTTCCAGCTGCAATTGGGGAAATCAGCTGTGTAGAAATATGGCTGATATTTTTAATTGCAAACAGCATCGCTAGCCTCACCCATTTTACATTTTCTTGCCACTTTAATTACAATAACTTAGGGAACATAGATTGCACAGCTGGACAATGCTGATTGCTTCTGTAAGTCATTTCAGGTTATGAACATATTTCATAATAGCTAATTACACTAATAAAGTACATAAGTTCATAAAAGCCAGATTTATCAGTCACTAAAAGAATTAAATTCCTACTTGTTAGCAGCCCATGCTGGGTGCCGTGGGAGGAATCAGATGCAGAGAGCAACAAACCCAAGCCAAGCTAGGATCAAATTGCCATTTAAAAACAATTCCTCCAATTATTGACCTACCAACCCTCCCCACTGGAAGCCCAACTCAGAACCATTTCTTTTACCTTACCACACACCACTGTCTTGCCTGTTCTCTGTGCTCTTCCTCTGTTGCCCCACCTCCATTTTCACTTATTAATATCCAATCAGCTATGATTTCCTGCTCATGCGATATTATTGACCTTCCTGCTGACACCAGCGTTGCTACCTGTCTAGGTCAGAGTTATCCAGGACCTTGCAGCTCAGGATCCCAGTGGAGAGGAAATTGGTGATGCACTCGACTTCACAGAGCCATTTATTCACCCCTGGAGCAACTAGACAGCTCCTCTGGCCTGTGAGTGTGTGTAGGCCCCCGTCCCTCTCTGCTCCCTCCATCTCCACTTGCTTGCAGTGGGGGCCTCAAGTGAGCTGCCCCTGCTCTCCCCACAGCTCGAGTCAGAATCCGAGCAGGGCCAAGCAGGGGAGTAAGGGAGGCTTTCTTCTTCCTCCTTTTTTCTCCCCGTCCCTGCACTGCAGGCTGAGTGGAACACATGTGGGAAGGGTACTTGGCCCCAGGAAGTATTAACTGTTCCACGGATCTCTTTCTCAGGGTCCTGGGGACAGCTACAGTCACAACCTTTGGCGAGTTGTGGTACCAGGGGATCAGGAGGGGTTTATGTGATGGTGGCCAGGTGTAGAGGAATGAGGCATCCACACAGGATGTGCTCAGCTGGGGTTCATGCCTGGGGATCCACGAAACACGGGGGCAGGCGCCATGGCGAGCCCTGTCTCCCCGATGGCCTGCTGTGAGACCATCTCTGGGTGAAAATGCTGGGGGGAGATTTCCATGGAAAATGTCCCTTCCAGTAGCTGCACCAACCATTGGTGGGGAGGGACAATAATCTGGTTCTATGTCACCAAGTCATTTCCAACACTTCCAGCAGACAATGCTATTCTCCATGAATGAGTCAAGGCAATATTGGCTACCCCTGAACACTTCAAACCTTGTGCTTTAAATAGTAAATGAGGGCCGATGTGCTGGTGAGTGCTGTGCCCCAAAGCATTCTTCGCACTAGCTCTGTGCTTTCAGTAGGAACAGTTGGTCCGATATCTAGCCTAAGATGCAGTGCACTCTTGTGTTCTTTTAAGGGAACATGAAGCCAGAAGTTTATACTTCTAAAATACACGCCACAGAATACTTCACCTTGAACGTCAACTCAGAATTTGTTTTATTTTACTGTGATTTTGATGGGAACACAGTTAGGCCGTAGGAATTATCCTACTGGATCAGACTCAGGGTCCGTCCAGGCCATAATCCTGCCTCTGACACTACAGAGCCTGTGCATAGCGCCTCATGTAGATAGGCTCATAGACTTTAAGGCCAGAAGGGACCATCGTGATCATCGTGCACATTGCAGGCCACAGAACCTGACCCACCCACTGCTGTAACAGGCTCATAACTTCTGGCTGAGTTACTGAAGTCCTCAAATCATGACTTAAAGGCTTCAAGGTACAGAAAACCCACCGTTTACACTAATTTAAACATTCAAGTGACCCATTCCCCATGCTTCAGAGATGCATCATATACCAACAGATTTCTTTCTGTTGCTATAGAAGTCCACCTTCCCGAACAATGTTAGCAAGGTCGACAGAAGCCCTCTTCTGTTGAGATAGCTGCCGCTATGCTGGGATTTATCCACATCCTGGCTGACACAGTTATGCCAATAGAAGTTTTACATGTTGACCAAGGGCCAGATGCTCAAAAGGAGTTAGGTGCCTAAGTCACTATTTTAGGTGCCGAAGTCCCAGTTTTGGCTCCACTGCAATGCACAAAACTCCTGTTTAACTCCTGTAGGCTCCTAAATTAACTCAGCACTCCATTTTTCAGAGTACAAATTCCCTAGGTGCCTCTGTTTCTGCCTCTGGCATGTGTATGCTGCCTGTGAACGTCCAGATACCTATCTCCCACGTAAGCCCCAGGACAATTCCCAAACCAGTGGACGATAGGCATTTGGCTACCTAAGTCATGTGCAGGGCCTGCTCTAGTAGACGTGTTCAGAGACCGCCTACCAAACCAGCTTCTATTCAAAACCCAACCAGAGGAGCAGGAGGTGGAGGTGGTAGTGTCCACTGTATAACATTAACCCAGTGGTTAGCACTCTGGGATGTCCCAATTTTATAGGGACAGTCCCCATATTTGGAGCTTTTTCTTATATAGGTCCCTATTAGCCCCCACCCCCGTCCCGATTTTTCACACTTGCTATCTGGTCGCCCTACATGTGGGTGACCCAGGTGCAATTCCCCCCCTCTGCCAGAAGGGGAGAACGGATTTGAAGAGGGCTCTCCCATCTCCGAGGTGAATGCTCTACCACTGAGATAAAAATGATCATTTGGACATCTCCTTCTCCTCTTCTAGCAGCTTCTTGCTAAAATGGCATATGGCGCCTAGCTCTGAAGAGGTTACCGGCTTCAGCTTCCCAAGCCAAGAGAGACACTTCCCTACAGCCCAGAATAAGGCATATATCTATGGAAAAGAGGCAGGGCTTAGCACGCATCCATCTGGTCAGCCTCTCCCATTGGTTAGCTTATGCAACCTAGTGTGCTAGCTTTTGTGAATGGCTGTCTATGGCATCTATCTCTCCCCATTCATTGTACCGGCACCTTTGCGAATCAGAGGGATTTTTCCAGGCGCCTAAAAGTTAGGCACTGTGACCCTCAGCATCACAACACCTAAATCTTCCTGAGCATTCAGCCCCCAGCCTCTGACAGTGGCCAGCCCCAAATGCTTCGGGGAAGATATAAGAAACCTTTGATTTGGCAGCTGTGCGATGATCTGCCCCTGGGAAGGTCTCTTCCTCATCCCGATAGTTAAAGACTAAAATCTAAGGTTTTATATCCCTTCAGATATACGGAGGCTGGATCTTTGAAAGTGCTCAGCTCCCTCTAGGCACTCTGAAAATCCCACCCTTTGTCTAGGGATCTTAATTGACCCTTTGTTTGAGGGGCAGTTTTTACTTCATATGCCAATAACTATTATGCTGAGCAACAGTCAGTGAGCAGCTGCACAGTTTCCATACTAATGAAGCTCCACTCTCTCTTTCCCCTTGCTATTCTGTTGCCAGTTGAATCAAGCCCTGCTTTGAAATCACGGGAGTACATGCCATTAATCAAGGAGCCTGGATGTTCTGCCCGAGCAATGCTTTAATTCACCATAGCCTGGTCTCTGAGGGAGAGATGCCTTTGTGGTGTTCCTTCCTCCACTTCCCTCCCGGCCGCGAGTTGGTTCATACCATCTCTGCAAAGAGGGGAAGTGGAAAGAACAGCCCATGAGGTTTTAGACTTCTAAGTCCCAGTAGCAGAGACCTACTCAGATAATTCTCACCCTAGCACTCAAATAAACTCATAAGGCGCAATTTCTTTGTCACTCCAGTTTTTACACCAGTGGACGTTCCATTGGCTTTGCAGGAGCTATTTCTGAGTAATGCCAGCGTGCGAGGAAAGACGCATACAGCTCTCTGTAAAATGGCCTGACCTGTACCCACTTTCAGGAGTTTTTACACTGCCATAACTGTGTAGAGGAACTTAGTGTAGCTGAGAGTCAGGCCCTCAGATTCTGGGCCGGATTTCCCAGGGCTCAGTTCCCATTTAGATACCTAAATGATGCGGGCAGATTTTCGAACGGCTTCATCTTCCATTGAAAACAATGGAAGCTACCGGCTGCTGAATTCTTTGGGAAATTTGGCCTTCTCTCTTTTTCTGCCACAGTTCCTCCTGTCTCTTATTCTCACAGCACCCAGTCTTTTCCTTTACATTTCTGGTTACATTAACCATCATTTTAGCAGCTATTTCTTCTACCAAAAATCTGTTTAAAAATTATGGTATTTCCCTTCAACCTTGGAACTTTCAGATTGCCAGGGCTTTTTAACGGTAAAGTCCATTCTCTTAGTCTTACTTTGTGTCATCAAGATGTCCAGACGGTATCTTCCTAGTTTGTTGTTAACTATTCTTTTGCATTGCATTGAAAACAGGCACCTGCTTTACTTGATATATTCTTCTCTGTGGTTACAGCTGACCACACAATGCAGAGCAAATAGTTTATCTCATAATGCCAGAGTCAGCTTATGAAAATTCTTGGGCAAGGCATGATTTTCTCAGATTTGAATGATCTGACCATTTTTTTAATTACTCCACATAGCATAGAATCATAAAATAATAGAAGATCAGGGTTGGAAGGGACCTCAAGACGTCACCTAGTCCAAAACCCTGCTCAAAGCAGGACCAATCCCTTGACCATAGAAAACCTCTAAGGAAGGAGATTCCACCACTACCCTAGATAACCCATTCCAGTGCTTCACCACCCTCCTAGTGAAAAAGTTTTTCCTAATATCCAACCTAGACCTCCCCCACTGCAACCTGAGACCATTGCTTCTTGTTCTGTCATCTGCTACCACTGAAAATAGTCTAGATCCATGCTCTTTGGAACCCCCTTTCAGGTAGTTGAAAGCAGCTATCAAATCCCCCCTCATTCTTCTCTTCTGCAGACTAAATAATCCCATAAATCCTCATAAATCATGTGCTCCAGCCCCTTAATCATGTTTGTTGCCCTCCGCTGGACTCTCCAATTTTTCCACATCCTGCTTGTAGCGTGGAGCCCAAAACTGGACACAGTACTCCAGATGAGGCCTCTCAATGCCAAATAGAGGGGAATGATCATGTCCCTCGATCTGCTGGCAATGTTCTTACTTATACAGCCCAAAATGCCATTAGCCTTCTTGGCAACAAGGGCACACTGTTGACCATTATCCAGCTTCTTGTCCACTGTAACCCCTAGGTCCTTTTCTGCAGAACTGCTGCATAGCCACTCGGTCCCTAGTCTGTAGCAGTGCATGGGATTCTTCCATCCTAAGTGCAGGACTCTGCACTTGTCCTTGTTGAACCTCATCAGATTTCTTTTGGCCCAATCCTCTAATTTGTCTAGGTCCCTCTGTATCCTATCCCTACCCTCCAGCATATCTACCACTCCTCCCAGTTTAGTGTCATCTGCAAACTTGCTGAGGGTGCAATCCACACCATCCTCCAGATCATTAATGAAGATATTGAACAAAACTGGCTCCAGGACCAACCCATGGAGCACTCCGCTTGATACCGGCTACCAACTAGACATGGAGCCATTGATCACTACCGTTGAGACCAATGATCTAGCCAGCTTTCTAGCCACCTTATAGTCCATTCATCCAGCCCATACTTCTTTAACTTGCTGGCAAGCATACTATGGGAGACAGTCTCAAAAGCTTTGCTAAGGTCAAGGAATAACACATCCACTACTTTCCCCTCATCCACAGAGCCAGTTATCTCATCATAGAAGGTAATTAGGTTAGTCAGGCATGACTTGCCCTTGGTGAATCCATGCTGACTGTTCCTGATCACTTTCCTCTCCTCTAAGTGATTCAAAATTGATTCCTTGAGGACTTGCTCCAGGATTTTTCCAGGGACTGAGGTGAGGCTGACTGGCCTGTAGTTCCCCAGATCCTCCTTCTTCCCGTTTTTAAAGATGGGCACTACATTAGCCTTTTTCCAGTTATCCAGGACCTCCCCCGTTCGCCATGAGTTTTCAAAGATAATGGCCAATGGCTCTGCAATCACATCCGCCAACTCCTTTAGCACCCTCGGATGCAGCGCATCCGGCCCCATGGACTTGTGCTCGTCCAGCTTTTCTAAATAGTCCTGAACCACTTCTTTCTCCACAGAGGGCTGGTCACCTCCTCCCCATTCTGTGCTTCCCAGTGCAGCAGTCTGGGAGCTGACCTTGTTCATGAAGACGGAGGCAAAAAAAGCATTGAGTACATTAGCTTTTTCCACATCCTCTGTCACTAGGTTGCCTCCCTCATTCAGTAAGGGGCCCACACTTTCCTTGACCTTCTTCTTGTTGCTAACATACCTGAAGAAACCCTTCTTGTTACTCTTAATATCTCTTGCTAGCTACAACTCCAAGTGTGATTTGGCCTTCTTGATTTCACTCCTACATGCCTGAGCGATATTTTTATACTCCTCCCTGGTCATTTGTCCAGTCTTCCACTTCTTGTAAGCTTCTTTTTTGTGTTTAAGATCAGCAAGGATTTCACTGTTAAGCCAAGCTGGTCGCCTGCCATATTTACTGTTCTTTCTACACATCGGGGTGGTTTGTTCCTGCAACCTCAATAAGGATTCTATGTGAGTAGTCAGTGTCAGAGCTGTGTTGATTAGGTGGAAATGGTTGTAAGTCACATGGGTTTGTTTTTTTTTGTTCCCTGATTGAATGAGTATTCCAGCATGTCCAGTGCAAACATCCACTTGCTTCCGTGTACCATTATTTATCCATGAATCCTTACAGCAGTTTCGGAAATACGTTTGTTGCCAGCATTCATGCCAGTAAACAGTTAGAATATCTTTACATTTCATTGACATTTTCCTATAAATCTCTGTAGGCAAATTAAAAATAAAGCCATTTGATGTGGTGCAGTTTGGTTAGCAAGAAATTTCACATTTAGTTGTAAAGCTTTCTAAGACTGGCCAAAGAAACTGAAGTCTCATATGAATTTTTTTTAAGGAAACTCAGGGATAAACAGTTTGTAATTCAATACATATTTTGACCTGAGGTCATTTTCTCCACAACTTCACTTCACCAAGAGGAAATTTTTATTCAGGAAACTGCTTAAAAATGACAGAGATTTCCAAGAACGCTTTTAAAAATGTTTAATCTATATTAACTGCAATAGGGCAAGAAATAAGCTGGTGGCAACTGGCAAATTCACCCTCTTATACACCAAACAATTACTGAAGTATGAAAAGCATACACAGAAAATCCCATTCCCTAAAGCTAGGTAGGATATTAGATTTGCCCACTTATAAGTAAGCCATTAACTAGCTTCTGGCTATACCACTTGTGAGTTATGTTATCTTCCAAGCTGAAACTTACATTTTTCTTAATGCAATATGTGTTCATTTTAAATCAAGATGTGCATGATAAAAATGATGCCCCTACTTAGTGACACAGATATTTAATGGGTTGCAGGATTTTATTTTGAGTGTTTTAAATGTAAAGACAGTGAAGAATATCTTTCATTTTTTAAGGCTACAATTTCTTCACCATGGTAATAAGAAAATCAGATCACTGCAAATCTCTCAACCTGATGGCGCAGGCTGTACATCTGTCTGTTGTAGGGTTTTGTTAAAAAGCTGGGATTTTTTTTTTTAAAGTTTAAGATCCTGATACAGCAGAGAATATAAGCACGGATTTAACCAAGAAAATGGGACCTGATCCAAAGAAATTGGGAATCATTCTATTGATATCAATGGCCATTGCATCAAGCCCATGAAATCAGTAAGCAGGTGCTTAAGTACTTTGCCGATCGGGGCCTTAATTGGGAGTTGTCACTGATCAGCACCATCCCAGATGAGGCCCTGTGACAGGAATGGGTTTCCATTGCATTCATCACATGAACAGTAGACAAGGCATCAGATTTGAGTCACGCGAGAAGAAGCTGAAATGTTTGGTCTGTTCAGTGAGACATAGGAAAATTGCGATATAAATTAGTCATTGAAGGACCTGGCCTCTCAAACGAACTGAGGGGAGAAGTTAGTCAAACTGACACTGAGAGAGACACATTTAGCCCTTGATGGACTTACCTCCTGGGAGTTTTGCCATTCCACCTGCCCAGCAAGGGACTCGATTGAATAACATTGACTTGCTGGGGAGTGTCCTCCCTTCAGCTCCATGCCAAAGCCCCAATGATGCGTTCCCCAAGGTTAGACAATGGGGTGTTACAGGCTCCGTTTCCTCCCAATCTACCATGTGGGTCTTTGGGGAGTACATGGCAGGTCATATGAAGAAAACTACAGGAGAAAGCTAATAAAGTCACAACATGAAGCCCTCAAACCCTCCCCCCTATTGTGTGGAAGGAGGTGGGACTCCTGTAGATACCTCCCCCTATTCTCAGCACTTTTTCACCCATCCAATAAAAAATGGTCCAAGGCAATCTTTGAATTCCCACATTCCTGGGACTGCTTCCGTCCCCAGAGTAAGGTAATGCATCCTGAATATGCACAAAGCAGTGCAACGGGGCTGTAACATCCATTCTACATGCAGTGGTTGTTTCAATCCTTTCTCTTGTCCTGGGGTTCAAACTAAAATGTCCCCCATCCTATTCCCTTCCAAGGGTAGGAAGTAAGAAACTGACCCCCTGTAGACTGCCTAGAGTACTGGTGCTATTATTTCTTAATTCAGTGAATAGACCAAACTTCATATATATGCTGAAACACACTGGGCACTTTGTCCATGTGATCACAAAGCCATTCAGTGGCCCACAGCAAAACACATAGCAGAGCCAAAGGAGAACTGAAAGAGAAACATGAGATGACCCAGGAATCACTGGACGAAATTCTAGGGCCCGTGTTAAGTAAGAGATCAGATTAGATGATCACAATGGTCCCCAGTGACTTTAAAATATAGGAAAAACGATCCATCTTTCCTATAAAATCGGGACATCTGGTCACCCTACTCTCACTGGAATAGGGCACCTGTTAATTTTTTGCACTTAAACAGGGTAGGCTCAGAACTCTTCTATTTTGTGTCTACGATGAATCAAAAGCAATCTTTGCTCTTTTTTTAAAAATTACACATTCCATCCAAAGTTTTTGGGGCTATGTGCCTGGCTGCCATCTGCTAGTGTTGGATAGAAAGGGTAGGAGGAATAAATATTTGATCATGAATTCAATTAATGGCTTTTTAGACCGATGAGAAATGAAATCTCGTTATAATGCTATGAAACACAGCAGATGTAGTAGGGAATGAGCGAGCCCTTGCACTTAAGGGAGTGCAGTTCAATTCCATTATCTGCCAATCAGGTCACTAATCACAGAACAAAGCTCCTGGAACTGGGAAAGGAAGGCAGTCCAAAAAAAAAAAAAAATGATTGCCCTTTAAATTAAAACTAGGCAAAACAAGTGTGTGAAGCTGGTAAATGGCCGTGGAGTTGACAGCTCATCTAAGAGCAAAGATTCCAAGAGCTTCTTTGAAGGAATAATACAGGATTACAAACACATCAAAGGCACAACCTGCCAGAAAGAAGAGAACCAAGATAACCAAAAATAGTCTTAGAAGTGCATTTTTCTAAAAACAGCCATGAAATAACCTAACCCAATATATCTGGCAGGCAGTTAGTTGAGCACGTTAGCAACAGAACGATTTCCATAACATGAAAGGAGGAAAGAGAGGGCTGTATCTCATCTGGTTGAGTCATTGTTGCCCCATAGCCTTTAGTGGGACTGCGTTGATCTGAAGATCTGGTCCAGAAAGTGTAGTAATATCCTGTTCATGAATCTTTACTTTCTAATAAGCAAAAAGATCATGTATTGCATGTGGAAAACATGCCTCCATGGACTGTATATGGAAAACACCAAAACTCACACACTTCTCGTGTCTATGGGAAAAAAACACATTCACATACATGTACTGCACATGGAAATATACAATCATACATGAAATGTATATAGAAAATATTCACTCACTCACAGGCATGTATCGCCTATGAAAAGAAGGCGTTCAAATACTTGGAGTGGTTATGAAAAACGTACATTATTTCGATGGATGACAAAGGTGCGATCAGCTGATCCGCACCCCAAAAGGCTCACCAGAAGCAGCATTCCTCTTGCTTGTGCATTTTCGATTTGGTATCACTTCTATGCAGCAATCTTTCCCAGCAGCATCCCTTCCCACACTCAGGTACTAGGTTTCGTTTTTCAGCAGAACTCACCTTTCCCATATGCAAGACTCAAAGCAATTGGGGCGTCGGGCAGAGAGAGAGCTTGTTGTATTGATATTGATCTCAAAGGCCCAAAGAGTTAAAGGTGTTTATAAACTCTCTCCTTGTCCTCCATTAAACAGTGATAGATAGGTTTGGGGTTACTTTTAAACAGAGCTTGGTTTTACTCGGTTACTTGGCGAACACCTCAAAACATCCATTCAAATGGAAAGTTTATTGGTTAAACACAAAAGACAACAAGAAATTAAAACAAACATCTATACTGAAATTGTGGTTGAGTGATTATGCAGGATGGACTTAATCAGACCTTATCAAAATGTCTCTCCTTTTGGAGTCAAAATATCAGTCTCTTATATTCAGAACATCCTTTCTTTGAGGAGAAGGAAAAGGTTGATTTTTCTCTCAGTCCTGATGTCACTTATCCTGTTCTGAATAAACGAAGAGGCACAAGAGGGAGGAGAGACAGGACAGAAAAGATAGGTGAAATATGGCTTTTGTTGATGTTTTTGGAAGACTGGACCGCTTGTTAGTTGCAAGTGGATGCTTTGGCTGGCAAGTCAACCACAAAACCTAGTGTTTGGACCCTGGTTAGTTACAATTTGGTCGAGTCTGTCATCTGGTTGGAACCTTTCTCCTCAGACAAGGCCATTTTGGATGGATGTGGTACAGTTGAATTCAGGGATTTGAAGAAAAGCCATAAGAGTGAGGAGAAAAGCAACACTGGGGCAGAAAATAACATAAGAAGGGAAGGGAAAACAATCTAGGCCCTGGGGAATACAGGAATCTGGGTGCCTTTGTGGTGCTGCTAATTAGATCTCCCCACTGGTGGGCTGAGGATGGAATATCATGGTATTGTGATGATTTTCAGCACTCACAAGTGAAAACAAAGCTCCTTGAACAAGAGCAACACCAGCCAGCCTTCTCTTCAGGAAGAAAGTCCTTGAGATGAGTCGAGATGAGTTGCAGTGATGGCAGATTGAAGGATGAACTGGGGAAAGATGAAAATGAGGCAAGATGAGGTGGGATGCAGCATGAGAAACACAGCTGAACTGAACTTACCTTGTGTTTTCTAAAATCTCGTTTGAAGATGCCAAAAAAAGGGGGAAAGTGGGTGATATAGTCCATCCGCCTCACTATTTTGTCTGCCAATTAGGGCTAATATCCGTCACACCAATTTTGGTCTATTCGCTTTCGGTAACACATCTTCTGTTTTTACCAAGCAGAATTTCAACAGTCCTTGGATTTTATCAACATGCCCTTTTTGGTTTAGACTAATCCAGTTTCTCTGTCTTGTTCTCTAGCACTTGTTATAATGTTCAACATCAGAAACAACTTGGCCTAATTTTCATGGTTATTGTTAACATCTTATGAACCTTCACATCTCACAATAGGGTACATTTTGTAGGCTCCAGTGGTTACAAAAGGTCTCAGCATTCTCATTCATTCAGGTCACGCTGAGCCTGCCTTCCATCTCTGTGGAGAGACAAGGTGGGTGAGGTAAATAACTTTTATTGGACCAACTTGCGTTGGTGAGAGACACAAGACTGAAGAAGAGCTCTGTGTAAGCTCAAAAGCTTGTCTCTCTCACCAACACAAGTTGGTCCAATAAAAGATATTACCTCACCCCCTTGTCTCTCTAATATACTGAGACCCACACAGCTACAGAAACACCACATTCCATCTCTGTACTAACGCTGTGCTCCTCTAACATCCTCAGTCATTTACAGCACCACACAAACAGGCCATTGCCATATATTTTGGTGACAACAGAACTTAAAAGGAGACAGGTTATCATTAACCAAGAGAGGCTTTCATCTGAACGTTCCCGGTGAAAGGCTATTGAGTGATTCCTCTGACAAAATTTGTGAGACAGCACAATTGATAAATTGTAGTAATGTTTCCTACGGTGCTCATAGCAGCAGACATAACTTCTCCGGACTTTTCCAAGAGAAAAGATAGCATCAGCAATACCTGCTCAAGTAAGCGACCAGTAAAATCAAATAACGAAAATGCCAGTGGATCAGACAGGTAGAGATTGTAGCATATTAAAAGTACAATGAAGACACAAAAATAATGCAGTGTTCTATATTAATAAGCTGGATCATTGTATCCTACTTGAGCACTGCAACCGTACTTGGGCTCTTATCTTCTATAAAAGAAAAATAGCAGAGGAAGGATAATCTTGTCCATAAGGCAGTTGACTGGGCCTCAGAAAGGCTGAATCCAGTTATTGCCTTTGACACAGACTTCCTGGGCAACCTTAGTATGAGACCCTTTGGCCAAGATTTTCACAAAGAAGAGCCTGACGTTAGACTGCTGACATCAGCGGAAGCTGGTGAATGTTCAGCACTTTTGGAAACCAGGCCCATTAGTTAGGTGTCTGAATATAAATGTAGGAGCCTAACTGGAGCGTTTTATTTGTGAAAATCTTGGCCTTACTCTGCGTGTGGGTGTAGAGTCCCACCTGTCCAATGGGGATAATGCATTATACTATTTCCCTCATCAGCCATGTGCATTAGACTGTAAGATCTCTGAGGCAGGGATTGTATTTTAGTTGTGTATGGACAGCTTGTAGCTAATGGGGCCCCGATCTCAGGCAGGACCCAGGAGCGCTCTTATAATTCCAACAATAAATAATTGATAACAATTTGCAACTGTCCTTGGCTGCCAGAATATCAAACTTAAAGATGCCGTTGACAAGTTCTCAGTGTCCTTTAAGCCTATGTACAAAATTACACTAACGTCGGAAAGAATGGTTTATTATTTCAAATGGATAGTCTTAAACAGTGGGGAAAAGTCCCTCATATTTCTGTCTGTCCTGTAACAATGGCTGGGAAAGTCATAAATCTAGTTTTAAATCTATCCTTATATCCTCAGAGAAATTTTTACATGTATTCTGAGCCCACAAAAGGTGACTCCAAATGAATCTAAGGCTAAATATATTTATATACCATGATCAAACCTTTTTCTACATTACAATCACTCTGGCGGTTTATGAATTCAAGTCTTCACCAATGCAAATAAAAGAAAACCTTGTTATAAAAATGGAATTGAAAATAGAGAACTGATGGAATAAAGCTCTGAGACAAATTAAAGACTTGATAAAAGTCTCTCCTTCTAAATGAACAGCACAGCAAAAGCAGTGAGATTGGAAGGCATTGTATGTGGGCTACACTTTCTCAGGAAGTTTTAATGAATTATCCTTTGCGAGTCCCAGTCAAGCACATACACAGAAAAGATCATATGAAAGAGGAAGTGGGACTATTTTTCCATGCAGTTGCCTTGGGTTTTGTCTTCACTGCTCCCATTAAATTAGGTGCTTGCACAGCTCACAATCTCTTCATCTCCTAAACGTACTGGCATATGTCTGACAATCCCATGCCCCAAAGCCAAGGAGGCAGCGCAGCCCTCTCCTAGACGGGCTGCAGAATTCTCTGCTATCCCTAACCAGTTCTTTGAGCCCATTTGGCTCATGGCGTGCACAGCATACGCGATCACTCTGTGCTTTGAAGCCACCTGGAGAAATGCAAAGTAGCATCTGTGTGTGGCTTTCAGATCCAGCCTCTATCTGCCCCTCCTGGGTCCCAGCGATAGCCTCTCTTTGTGACCCCGCAGGCCATGGCAATGTCTTTGCTGCTCCAGCCCCTTGCTCCAATTCTTTCTCATCTCCCTCAGCCTCTTACAGCTTTCCCGGCCACTTTGATCCTCTCTTCAGCCTCCACCTCCTTTCTGATCCTTTGGTGCTCATTGGACTGTCTATCATCTCTTCACGCTGCTCTGGCTGCTTTCTCAGCTCCTCCAGGCTGCTGTCCATTTTTTTGTTCCCACCCTGATCCCTCTCCATTCCCTTTCCTCAGCTCTCCCCTCAACCTGGTTCATCTCCCTCTGCGCTCCCCCTGCCACTACGATACTTTCTAGTACTAAGCCGGTTTGCACCAGATTTTCAGCTCTTCTCTTTTCCCTCAGCTCCCGCATCCAACTCCACCAGCCTCTACCTCCCTTCTGATGCTTTGATGTTCTTTCATCTTGGCCTGGCACCTCCCTGCTCCCTTCTGAGCGTGCTTCTGCTCCCACTGACATTAACAGCAAAATTGATGTGACATTGACAGCAAACCTTTCCAGGGGCAGGGTCAAGCTCACAATGCATAATGCTGGCCACCAAAACTGGCATTATTCACACAGGTACCCAAAGGATGATGGAGTGGAACTTGCTTCCCTCTCCTCAAAACAGGCTGGCTAATGCCCCCATGTGCCACGCTCAATATATAAGCTCCTCTGCTTGGTTTACTAGTGCTGTCTCCCACTGCATGACTAAGCTGCACACCTCCCTACTGGCAAAGGAGAAGGGAGTGATGCACTTAGCCCAGAGACAGTGTTTCCTCCTCATCCGTGGGTGCTGCTGTATGCAGCTCTGTTGCTTCAGCACCATGCAGAGGGACCGAGCAGAGCACCGCAGGCTGGGAAGTAGACCTACAAATGGAAAGAGATGAAAGGGGGTGGGCCAAAGGAAATTAAGGGATGCAACAGGAGGCAGGAAAGGGGCAACTTGGGAGGAAAGAAAAGTAAAAGAGGAGGGAGAAGAGAGCAGACAGAGAAGAAGAGAAAGACAGAAAATCCATCTCGCCAGAAACAAACCTCTCTTATCAATTACAGGAAGAGATGCTTCTGCAAGATCCAATTTCAGACATCAGGAGGAGGAGCGACAGGGTGGGGATGAATCATCTAAATAACAGGAAGGATTCTTTAACATTGGAAAATCAATGCCATGGGGGTCCGGTTGGCTCAGGGTTTCACTAATGAGGTTGGTTGTGGGGTTGGCAATGGGATAAGATCTGAGTCTCCACTGTGTTATAAATTCCTAGATTCCAAGGCTGGGGCCTGGTCTACACTAGGCGTTTATGTCGAAGTTAGCGCCGTTAAATCGAATTAACCCTGCACCCGTCCACACTGCGATGCTATTTAGTTCGACATAGAGGTCTCTTTAATTCGACTTCTGTACTCCTCCCCGACGAGGGGAGTAGCGCTAAATTCGACATGGCCATGTCGAATTAGGCTAGGTGTGGATGGAAATCGACGCTAATAGCTCCGGGAGCTATCCCACAGTGCACCACTCTGTTGACGCTCTGGACAGCAGTGCAAGCTCGGATGCTCTGACCAGCCACACAGGAAAAGCCCCGGGAAAATTTGAATTTGAATTCCTTTTCCTGTCTGGCCAGTTTGAATCTCATTTCCTGTCTGGACATCGTGGCGAGCACAGCAGCACTGGCAACGATGCAGAGCTCTCCAGCAGTGATGGCCATGCAGTCTGTGAATAGAAAGAGAGCCCCAGCATGGACTGATCGTGAAGTCTTGGATCTCATCGCTGTGTGGGGCGATGAGTCCGTGCTTTCCGAGCTGCGATCCAAAAGAAGGAATGCAAAGATCTACGAGAAGATCTCTAAAGACATGGCAGAGAGAGGATACAGCCGGGATGCAACGCAGTGCCGCGTGAAAATCAAGGAGCTGAGACAAGGCTACCAGAAGACCAAAGAGGCAAACGGACGCTCCGGATCCCATCCCCAGACATCCCGTTTCTACGAGGCACTGCATTCCATCCTCGGTGCTGCCGCCACCACTACCCCACCAGTGACCGTGGACTCTGAGGATGGGATACTGTCCACGGCCGGTTCCTCAGACATGTTAGGGGACGGGGAAGATGAGGAAGGAGATGAGGAGGGCGAGGCAGTTGGCAGCTCTCACAACGCTGATTTCCCCGACAGCCAGGATCTCTTCATCACCCTTACAGAGATCCCCTACGAAGCGTCCCCAGCCATTACCCCGGACACAGAATCTGGTGAAGGATCAGCCAGTAAGTGTTGTAAACATCTAAACATTTATTTTTAACAAAACAGGAATATTAACAATTAAAAGAATGGGTTGTTCATGATTAGTGTGCCCTAGGCGCTTAACGGTTTAGTAAGGGGCAGTGCAAGTTTTGAAAAGAAATCTAGCAATGTCCGGTTTTCAGTGATTGTCCTGCACAAGCCGCTCTACTGTGTATTCCCTGCTACTGCAGCTACAGTAAAATGCGGTCTATATGTGCGGGGATAGAGCAGTAATCCTCCTGGGACATCTCGATGAAGCTCTCCTGGAGGTAACTTGAAAGCCGTTGCATGAGGTTCTTGGGGAGAGCGGCCTTATTGGGTCCTCCGAAGTACGACACGTTGCCGCGCCACGAGATTATCAGGTACTCGGGGATCATTGCTCTGCACAGCAGGGCGGCATACGGCCCTGGTCTTTGGAGGCTTTCCCTGAGCATTCTCTCTTTGTCGCTCTCGGAGATCCTCATCAGGGTGATGTCGGCCATGGTGACCTGCTTTTAATTAGGTAGGGGAATGTTAGTGTTGGGACTGCTTTCCCGTTCCTTTACAGAACTGTCACCGCTGGTTTGCAGCCACGCGGTGGAGGCGGGAGAGGGGCAGCCGAAAGGGATCATTCCCGGGGACAGCCGCGAGGGGGTGGGACAGGGGCAGAGTTCCCGCTTGCCGGATTGCTGGCAGCAGGGACTGACATTGATTTAAATGTGAAATGAGGCCAGTGGTAATATAAAAGTTTTAAACTGCCACAAGTGTACGGCTTACCATGTCTGCCTGCAACAGAAATTCCGTTGTGCTGCCTCGCTTCTCAAATGTGCTGTTCAAGACCCCAGGCACAGAATGCGAAGGCCGAGAATTCGACCTTGTGCTGAGTGCGCATGTGAAAGGTGCTGTGCATGGTCTTGTTCACAGAGAAAGACTATGTTCTTTGTTCACAACTACATTTATCTTTCAGAGGAATTCACTCCCTTTTTCCCATTTCCACAGCCCCGTCTGCGACTGTCTCACAACCTAGCCTGGAATCACACTCCCAGAGGCTAGCGCGGATTAGGCGTAGGAAGAAGAGGACACGGGAGGACATGTTCTCTGAGCTTATGGCCTCTTCCCAAGCCCAGGCAGCACAGCAGACCCAGTGGCGGGAGAACTTGACCCGAATGCACCAAGCCAACATGGATCGGGAGGAGAGGTGGCGGCAGGAAGACCAGCAGGCGACTCAAACGCTGCTTGGACTACTGAGGGAGCAAACGGACACGCTCCGGCGCCTTGTGGATGTTCTGCAGGAACGGAGGCAGGAGGACAGAGCCCCGCTGCAGTCCATCTCTAACCGCCCTCCCCCGCCACCAAGTCCCATACCCACCTCACCCAAAGTGCAAAGAAGGAGAGGCGGCAGAGTCCCTGCTAACTCTCACTCCACCCCTGCAGAGAGCTCTAGTAGCAGAAGGCTCTCATTTCCCAAAATTTGAAAAGTTCTTTCCTTCCCGCCTGACACAAGCCCACGTCCAAGTTTCACCTCCCAATGCCATGTGTAGTTGATAATAAAAAATTCGTTTCTGTTAACTACTGTTTCAATCATGTTCTTTTGGAGGAGGAGGGGAAAGGGGGTTGGAAATTGGACAGGACAGTCTCCTTTGGCAGGGTACATAGTCGGGGGCAGGCACAGCAGCAGGGCACATACACAGTGCAGTGATGCAGTGACTAGTTGCCCCGGTTAGTCTGGGAGGTTGTTTTGATGTAATGTTGGGGGGGGTGGGTTGCTCTGTGACTTTGTGGCGGGGGAGGGCAGTTACAGATCTTAAGCGCCGGTCCTTAGACAGGATCACAGAGCCACACAGCATGGGATCTGTAACCGTCCTCCCCCTGCCACAAAGTCAAATAGACCTCCCATACACACAGTCCCGATCAGGAGGGGTGACAGGCTCCGTTGAAACAAGCATCCCACCGCAGCGGAGCCTGTCAATCCTTGAGTTTAGAAGCTGCATTCGCGTCACTACACTACACCCGCTCCGCACCACAGTCTGCGTCCCAGTTTTAAAAAATTCCCGCTAAAACAGTATTAAAGAAAACGGTGTGCTTTAACAAAGTAGAACTATTTTTATTTCGACACGTGTGTTGGAGGGGGGGTGAAGGGGGTATGTAACTGGATAGGATAGTCAACATTACCTGGGTAAAGAAACGGGGGCAGGTTTAGCTTCTCAGTACACAAACTATAAAATCACAGGTTACCCTGCTCACTCAGGAACTTTGCTTTCAAAGCCTCCCGGATGCACAGCGCTTCCCGCTGGTCTCTTCTAATCGCCCGGCTGTCTGGCTGTGAGTAATCACCAGCCAGGCTATTTTCCTCAACCTCCCACCCCGCCAGAAAGGTCTCCCCCTTGCTCTCACAGAGATTGTGGAGCACACAGCAAGCTGCTATAACAATGGGGATATTGGTTTCGCTGAGATCACAGCGAGTCAGTAAGCTTCTCCATCTCCCCTTGAGACGGCCAAAAGCACACTCCACCACCATTCTGCACTTGCTCAGCCGGTAGTTGAAGAGTTCTTTTTCAGTGTCCAGGGCGCCAGTATAGGGCTTCATGAGCCAGGGCATTAGCGGGTAGGCTGGGTCCCCGAGGATGACTATAGGCATCTCCACATCCCCAACAGTTATTTTGTGGTCCGGGAAGTAAATACCTTGTTGCAGCCGTCTAAACAGACCAGAGTTCCTGAAAACACGAGCGTCATGAACCTTGCCCGGCCATCCCACGTAGATGTTGGTAAAACGTCCCCTGTGGTCCACCAGTGCTTGCAGCACCATGGAAAAGTATCCCTTTCGGTTAATGTACTGGGTGGCCTGGTGGTCCGGTGCCAGGATAGGGATGTGAGTTCCATCTATGGCCCCACCGCAGTTTGGGAATCCCATCGCTGCGAAGCCATCTATGATCGCCTCCACGTTTCCCAGGGTCACTACCTTTGGCAGCAGTACATCAACGATTGCCTTCGCTACTTGCATCACAACAACCCCCACGGTAGATTTGCCCACCCCAAACTGGTTCGCGACTGACCGGTAGCTGTCTGGCGTTGCAAGCTTCCAGAGGGCTATGGCCACTCGCTTCTGTACACTCAGTGCAGCTCGCAACCGGGTGTCACTGCGCTTCAGGGCAGGGGACAGCAACTCACAAAGTTCCAGGAAAGTTCCCTTCCGCATGCGAAAGTTTCGCAGCCACTGGGATTCATCCCAGACCTGCAGCACTATGCGGTCCCACCACTCAGTGCTTGTCTCCCGTGCCCAGAATCGCCGTTCCACGGCATCAACATGACCCATTGCCACTGTGATGTCCTCGGCGCTGGGTCGCCTGCTTTCTGACAGGTCTGTGCTACTCTCAGACTTCAGGACATCACCGCGGTGCCGTAGCCTCCTTGCCTGACTTTTCTGCATCTGCCTCAGGGAAACCTTTATGATAAGCTGCGAGACGTTGAGAGCGGCCACAACTGCAGCGATGGTCGCAGCGGGCTCCATGCTCGGAGTACAGTGGCGTCCGCGCTGTCAATGACTGGAAAAGCGCGCGAACTGTTTTCCCGCCGGCGCTTTCAGGGAGGGAGGGCGGGAGTGATGGACGGATGACGACAGTTTCCCAAAAGCACCCTCGACTCATTTTGTTACCCAGAAGGCATTGCCGGCTACACCCAGAATTCCAATGGGCAGAGGGGACTGCGGGAACTGTGGGATAGCTGACCACAGTGCACCGCTTCGAATGTCGACGCTATCACCGTTAGTGTGGACGCACAAAGTCGAATTACTGTCCTTAGTGTGGACACACACGTTCGACTTTGCAATATCGATTACAAAAATTCGATGCAAGTAAAATCGAACTACTCTCGTAGTGTAGACAAGGCCTGGCTGTGCTCATCGAGTCTGACCTGGATAACCCAGGCCATCGAACGTCCCAGGGATAACTCTTAGAGTAGGTCTCTTAGAAAAACAGCCAATCCCGAGTTAAATATTGCCAGTGATGGAAAATCCACCACAACCCTGGGTAAGTTGTTTCGGTGGTTAATTGCCCTCACTGTTAAATATGTATGCCTTCTTTCCAGGCCGAATTCGCCTGCCTTTAATTACTAGCTGAAGCATTAGCATCACTTGAGCTTCAGTCTATATCCCCTGACAGACCAGCTAGACTGAGTTTAAAGCACCACTTAACTTAAGCTAGCAATTGTTGTGTGTCCATTGGAAAGTAACACCTCACACCTGGCTATTTCCAGGTTCTTTTCCTTCCACTGACGTTGGTAAGAAGCTCGCCTGAGAAGCCAATTAGCTTCTTCTCTAAGAAGTCACCGTCAAGCTAGCTCCCACCTCTTGGGGAGGTGGATTACCTACAGCAATAGGAGAACCCCTCCCACCACTGTTGTGTCTACACAGAAGGGCTACACAATGCCACTGTAGCATTTTAAGTGTCGACACAAGGCTGTCCGTCTCTGATCACAAGGCATTAATATTAAGACCATCTCAGTATCTGCCTTTATTGCTACTCTACTTTAAATATGCATTATGAATACATGCAAATCAGTCACAGGGAGCATCCAATTCTAGATGTGTGTACTGTACACATACAAGGGAGAGTTACTACTTCCCTCTGTTAATGCAGGTATGGGGCATGTGAGTGAAAGGGGTGGGTATTGGGTAGGACTTTGGCTCCGCCCCATCACACCAGCCATTGTAGTTGACCTTGTGCAGAAGGGGACATAATCTGCTCTTGGTATGGGCCGATAGCAGATTTCTTGTCTCCTGGAGCAATAGGGAACCAAGGAAGGGAGCGTATGAAAATCCCTTCCCTTGTTGGCACCTGAGCAGAGCAGCTGCCTACCGCCCGTTGCACAGGGCTAGATAGAAAGCCTCAATGTAGCCCATCGTGAGCACCTATTGGGTATGTGAAAATACCCAATGTGTGCGTGTAAACAGGGCACAGACATGTGTATGCATAGATGGCCTGGGTGCATAACTGTATCTGTTCATAGATTTGTCTGCACAAATAGGGTACGTGCATGTATGAGAAAAGACCATTTGCCTTGCTTTTCAGTTTCAGATTTTCCTTTTTCTTCTTTTTTACCATCCAGCAGACAAAATGAGGCAGAAAGAAGCTCACCTAATTTTAAGGGTCTGATGTCAGCCAATGCTTAGAACGTCTCATTTGAGAACCTCATGCTGTAAGACACTACAGTGAGTGTAGATAGTGGTGTTGCCACAGTTTCGCATGAGGTGGGCAAATTTAGAATACAGGTAGGCTGAGGTTTTTAATCTCTTGTAGATACCTCTGCCATTACTGCAGGGTCACAGTTTCTCACAATCTTTAATGTAATCTTTACTTCTGCCTCACCTGTGCCTAGCAGGAAAGCAGCATACCCATTTTAGAGATGGGGAACTGAGGCATAGCGAGAACAAGGACAGATTTTTAAACATATGTAGATAGATGCCTAGTGGGATTTTCAAAAGCATCTAGATGTCTAACTCCAATTCAAATCTATGGAAGTGAGGTGCCTAGGTGTCTGTTTGCATGCCTAGGTGCCTACATAGCTTTAAAAATTGGCCTCAGTTAACACGCCCATGGTCACACAGGAAGTGTGTGGCAGAGCAAAGTTATGGGAGCTGGACATCCTGGTGCTCTAATAATTCCATCCTTCCCCCCCATGGTAGCTTCTGGTAAATTTAGCATGAAAATGCACTTGTCACAAAACACAGCTGAGATTGGTGAGGTGTACACAGAGACTCCCCTTTCCACACACTTACCTGTCCATGGCCCTGTTTGCTTAGGTCTCAGTCCCTTATCCATATGTGGCTTTCTGGGCTCCCATATTCAGGGTTCCCAATGCTGACACAAGCTATTTGTTTCAATAGTGCGTTAATATATTTGCCAATGTTTCCAGTATGTAAATGCTGTTAACCTTATGGTTCTATGTGCTAAAAATCTGCCATTTTGTATTTCGGTGGTGTTCTTGTTTATTAAAAGCTACCTATTGTGAACTATTGCTTAATCTTATAACCCTAGGTTAAGCAGCCATGCTAGTGCCTTTGCTATTTAGGCTAACTATTGCAATGACTAACACGCCTACTAGGCCTAGCTTATTGCCAAGCCTACCTCAGTTATTATACAAATTCTTATGTTTCTCTACTAGCATTACTTGCATCACAGCTTTAGTATCTTCTATTTTACTTTCTCAAAGCATTTTAATATGCCTTAGCGTGTAATATACAATTTAATCTTGCACCCTAGGATCACATTAGGGGTTACAGGTCAACACCACCAAAGATTCTTCTTCTTCAAAGCTGCCTAAGGGATTTTGACACCCACATATCACTGAAATCAATGGGAATTAGTCACCCAATTCCTCCATGTGGCTTTGAAATTCTTACCCATGTGTGGTTTGGTTCCACCAAGCCAATAATACTGTATTGCAGAGTTTGGAGGTAATTGTATTTCATTCAGGAGAGATAGGACACTTGGCGCATGGTGTACTGGAGCTACATACAGAATAGTATCAGAGGGGTAGCCATGTTAGTCTGAATCTGTAAAAAGCAACAGAGGGTCCTGTGGCACCTTTAAGACTAACAGAAGTATGTCTTGCATCTGAAGAAGTGAGGTTCTTACCCACGAAAGCTTATGCTCCCAATACTTATGTTAGTCTTAAAGCTGCCACAGGACCCTCTGTTGCTACATACAGAATAAACTATTAAATGTAAATGTAAACGGCAATGAAATATAAAGAGCCAATCCAGGAGCCATCTCACGGTATATTTACCAACGGATGGGCACAGTCTCTGGTGTCTCTAGTGTGTAGGAAGAACACCAGATATTAATAAAGTATCAGTAGACAAGGAGAATCAGCAACCTCCAGGCTCTTCACTTAGATCGGTCAAATATTGACTAAGACCCATTGACCATTTTTCCTATAGTAAGAGTGGCTCCTTTGTGGGGTGTCAATGGAATGCTATTTCCAGTTGAATATCTGATGTTGGATCAGGAAGGGAGGACAATGCAGAATGGAAATTTGCCTTTTCAGAAACAATTTATCTGTATAGTGAAAGCAACCAACTAATAAACAACTGGAATTTGGACATTTCTATGGCAGTTGTAAGATCAACAGTCAACCTTGTCACCTAGATGTGTTTCATAATCACTGGGTTGAAATCCTAAACTGGGAATTGGAACCTGGTATATTTTTTCTGTCCTAAACATTTAATTTCTTTGGAAACAAATTGAGACAGGGAGAAGTTTGCATGTAACAAAAATCCACTTCACCGCAGTGTAAATCCCCAAGAGGCAGCAAGTTGGCCATAAGCCCTTCAGAACAGATACAAGCCATCTGTAAGATGCTTGATTTCTGTTGGGCTAACATTTGGCCATGGATAAGGAAGGAATCACGTGGTTGTGAACAAGCTCTCTGTCCTGTTTATGGAGCAGAATAAAGCTGGAAAGGACTTTGCCTATAGGGAACTTATGTGCCATTGCTATGCAAATAACCTGTTGGCAGCTAGTTGGACACTAGCCATGCAAAGTTAAAAGGATGACAGCCAACTGTCCCCTTAATTGCTAGGCCATCATATATTATAGCATGTCTATTTAGTTGGAATATATACAAAATTAAAACAAAACAAAGTTTGTGGGTAGGTCAAGGCACTGGGAAAGCATTTCTTCTTAGGCAGGTCCACAAGTTACAAGCACTTCTTTCTGACAGGGATCCGCTACAGGAATCTTGGCTTCCCAGTAATATGGATTTCCCATTCTTAGCCCTGCTTGGCTGCCAGATAACAGACATTTAAAAAGTTGTGACATTTTTAGGAACAGAGAAGCAGTACTTGATGCAGGACTGAATGAGGGATTCCGACAGTTGTAATTTGGGGTGAAAAGGAGGAAATATTTCTCTGGAAGGTTGGGATAAAAAGCTAACTAGATAAAACAGCTGTTTGTGCCACTCAGGTGTTTGGAATGTTAGAACAAGTACCAGAGACGACACATTACATTGAGCATAGGACAAGTGATGTGGTCAAAAGTGTATTTATCACATGGATGTCACTTCCTCATGTGGAGAGTGTGGATGCATCTCCATCTCAAGGTCAACACAATATCTAGATGGATATGAAATATATTTCCCAAAACAAAACAAAAGATCATTAAAATAAACAAGTAAATAAAGTTGGTCGATTTAAAAAAAAATTCTATTTTTCGGCAGAAATTCAAATGCTGAAGCATTTTGATTTAGAAATGCCCTGGTGTCTCATGGGAGTTGTAGTTAAAGTGCTTCATGGTTTGGGTGGGGGAGGCGCATCATGGGAGACATATTCTGGGCAAGGAGTCCAACCATTGAGGAGAATAGTAACTGAGACAACCAAAGTACAAATCCCATGATATAGTACCTCCAAATTAAAATATTTGGTTTCGCCGTTTGTTTTTTTCTATGAAAAATCAACATTTTCTTTAGAAAGCAAATACTTGTGAAAAATGTTAGCTGACAATATAATTTTCCATCAGCAAACACTTTCACTGGAAAATTTTAAACAAGACTTATAATTAAGGTGATGTAGGGACATGTAGGGACCAGCATGTAGGGACAAAATTAGAGAGGCCACAACACAAAACAGGATTAAACCAGCTAGGGACATAAAAGGTTACAAGAAATTATTTTACACATGTATTAGCAGTGAGAGGCAGACCAAGGAGAGGATAGCCTGTTACTGAACGAGGTGGAAAATACAACAGAAAACACAGCAATGACCAAAGTGTTAAATGCCTTTTTTGTTTCAGTTTTTGCCAAAAAAAAGTTTAGCATTGATGGCACGACCAACTTTGTGAACATCAGTGTAAATGGGGTAGGTTCTGGTGCTAAAATAAGAATTACTTAGACTAGTTAGATGTCTTCAAGTGAGCAGAGTCTGACAAAATACATCCTAGAATACTCAAGGAACTGACTGAAGAGCTCTTTGAGCCATGAGCTTTGAGAACTCATGGATGGGAGAGATCCCTGAGGACTGGAAAAGAACCAATATAGCCCCTATGGGTAAAATGGGGAATAAGGACAACCCAGGGGATGATAGACCAGTCAGTTTAACTTTGGTACCCAGAAAGATAATGGTGCAAATAATCAAACAATCAATTTGGAAGCACCTAGAAGGTAATAAGATGATACATAACAGTCAACATGGATTTGTCAAGAATAAATTATGTCAAGCCAACCTAATATTGTGGATGGGGGAAGCAGTGGATGTGACCTTCTCACAAGCAAACTAGGGAAATATAACCTAGAAGAATCTACTATAAGGTGGGTGCATAACTGGTTGGAAAACCATACTCAGAGAGCGGTTATCAATGGTTCACAGTCAAGCTGGAAAGGCATATTGAGAGAGGTCCCACAGGGATCTGTCCTGGGTCCAGTTCTATTCAATATCTTCACAAATGATTTGGATAATGGTACAGAAAGTACTCTTATAAAGTTTGTGGACAATACCAAGCTGGGAAGGGTTGCAAGCACTTTGGAGAACAGGATTAGAATGCAAAATAATCCTGACAAACCGGAAAAATGGTCTGAAATAAATAGGACGAAATTCAATAGGGACAAATGCAAAGTACTCCACTTATGAAGGAACAAGCAACTGCAGACATACACAATGAGAAATGGCTGCCTTGGAAGGAATACTGCAGAAAAGAATCGGGGGGTTACAGTGGATCACAAACAAAATGTGAGTCAACAATGAAATTCTTCTGCTAAAAATGTGAACATCATTCTGGTATATATTAGCAGTTCTTAAAAACTTCCAGTGATGAGGATCCTACAACCTCCTTAGGTAACCTTTTCTAGTGCTTACCTACTCTTGTAGTCAGAAAGTTTTTTCCTAATATCCAAGCTAAATCTCCCTTGCAGCAACCTAATTTGATTACTTCTTGTCCTACCTTCTGTGGACATAGAGAACACTCAACAAACATCTGAAGGGTGTCAACACCCTGGATGGAGAGGAAATATTTATTTTCTTATAAAGGGATAATAGCTTAGAGCTACAGGGTGAAATCAAGAAAAATATGTTTTAGTCAGAATTCAAGGGAAAACTTCCCGACTGTGAGATATGCCACCTAACTATGTTTTTATCCAGCACTCATCACCAAATCTGATTACATATTAAGATTAGTAGCTGCCCCAAGGTCCATATTAAGACCTGGAATAAATCCCACATCACTAATATCCAGTGCTGCGCATAGCCTTTCTTTCTTCCCTTTGGCATTTGAAAAGCCCTGGGCTGAGATTATAATTGGCTCTTAAGAGTCAAAAGCTATTCTAATGCTTCTGGTATAGCTAGGTGGATTCACTGCTTATGACACCATTGTGTGTGTGAATGGGGCAGTTGTCCTTGATGTGTTGCATAGTTTTTACCTCACCACAGTCACAATTTGGTGATTCTTTGATTTTCCATTTTGGAGGAGATACCTGGCCTTTCTGTGCATTGTCCAAATGCAGCTACGTCCAGTCCCCTGCCTACAGGGAAGACAGAATCCCTGGACTTTAGTTGGATCTTCCACCAGGTCTTTGTTTAGAACATCACAAGTGGCTCACGATTCGAGCCAGCAAGTGCTGGTGTCCTTTCCATTGCCCTGGAGCACTGATGTGGGAATCCAGAAAGGCTTCCTGGATTTGAGTTGGGAGGGTGGCAGTGGATTGAGGTCTTGGTGTATTGGCAGGTCCGGAGTGGCCAGGATCTTGTTGTACTTAGCAGTACTTACCATGATGTAGAACAAGTTCCACAGAAATGATGTGAGATCCACCACTTGGGATATTTAAAATTAGACTGAACAATAAATTACAAAATGTTCTGCAAAGAACAATCCTGCACTGGTAGAAAGGGGAACTGGGTGGCCTTTAGGCCTTTTCCATCTCTGACTCCCATAATTAAGCAGAACATGTTGTTCATTATTATGATTCAAACATAATCATGCTGTGGGTATGATTTGCAGCCTCTAACTGTGTAATGGCAATGCACCAAGAAAGGCTTTTCCTGTGCTTTCACCAGCAAGTCCACATCAGGAGGCAGAGAACCAAGTGGCATGTGCAGGATTCTGGGCTATATAATTATCTTTTCAATTCTAGTCACTTCTTTTATCTGAGATTTACTGTAGCTGCTTTAAAGTTGAAAAAATACATTCTCTCCATTCAAGAGAGATGCAGTAGCCCATTAGATAACATGTTATTTCGCTAATTGCAGAATATTTTGTGTGTGTGTGTGTGTGTGTGTGTGTGTATTGTTTATATTCAAAACTATGAGTAAAGAGGAGAAGGACAGAAACAGCAGTCTGTATTTTCATTGATAGTTAAAATTTCTATTACCATATTGCCCAGGGAGATGTCTAGGGCTGAGGTTTCAATATGGGTGTAGGGTATTGGTTGTTTGAACAATTCCTTCATGCTTTGTTCCACTTGCTAATAAACATACATTGTTTTAAGAAGACCGTGGGTCATTGTATCCCTGGTCACAGGCTCCCAAAGAGAGGGTCCAACACATGCCTACACCCATGTGAGCATGCACAATAATAAGCAATTGGGCTAGACCGGGGGTTGTATCCAGTTCCCAGTCCAAGAGTAGGAGAACCCCAGACAGATAAGGGCATGAGACCGAACAGCTGTGGGGACAGACTCAGAGACACCAGAAATGGGAAACAGGTGTGGCTAGCCCCATAACTGTGACATTTTCAAGGCAGTTCCTTCTGCAACATCCTATTTGATGACCAAGGTGATTCCTACCCAGTGGCTGGGTGGGCTTGTATTAGTTCTGCCAAAGCATGAGCATTGTCAGCAGCATTCTGGATATCATCAAGAAACAAAGAGTGGGTCTTCTCCTTAGATGTCCTCTGAACCTCGTGTAGAACTGACCGACAGCACTGGCTCATATGAATGACCTTGATGTGGATGGTGCGGTTGTTACCGTAGCAATGCATTCGCTGTACTTAATGAAAATTTCACACTTGGGATATTTTATCATCAATGCAGCAGTCTTGTCTGTCCAGAGAAAGATACCTTGGCCTCCGTTCTTATGCCTATCTGTGCACAGATGAGCGCTGTGCATTTTGCTTAACCTCTCCAGCCTAGGGCAGAAGCCTAGAGCCATGTATTCATTTAGGCACCCAAATGAATGAATGGCCTGATGTTCATAATACCCGAGCATCTCTCAGCTCCCACAGATTAACTGTAGGGTGTGTTGAAAAGGTTTCGCCCTGCTCCTGACAGCAGAAGTGCTGATGTTAAGAGCTGAGCCAGGGCTAGAAATAAAATCTGCCTCTTTTCAGCAGGCACGCACGGTCTAACAGCTAGCCTACTGCAGTGCAATCATTCATCAGCTGTGCATATATCAGAGTGAAAATGTATGGCTCCATCTACTTCTCCTTGAGCGTCTCACTCTGATCAATAAGCTATCACACATATGAGGCTCAGCAATAGCGGAGAAGGATTTTCACCTTAGGAGGCAATACCATAGTTCAGAGGTGGGCAAACTACGGCCTGCGGGCCACATCCGACCTGCATGGCCATCCTGCCGTGTCCCCGAGCACCTGGCACGGGAGGTTACCCTTGCCCCTCCCCTGCTGTCCCCCCTCCCCCACAACCTCAGCTCATTTGCTCCACCCCAGCGCAGTGCTCTGGGGGGCGGGGCTGTGAGCTTCTGGGGCAGCGCAGCTGAAGAGCCCGGCCTGACCCAGTGCTCTGTGCTGCGCGGTGGCGGCGGCGACGGCAGTGTGGCTGGCTCCAGCCGGGCGGTGCAGCTGTATCGCTGCCAGTCACCCGTGCTCCAGGCAGCGTGGTAAGGAGGCACGGAGCAGGGGGGTTGAATAGAGGGCAGGGATGGCCAGGGGTCCAGGGTGTGGATAGGGGTCAGGGTGGTCGGGGGGGAGCAGGGGGTTGAATGGGGTGGGGGTCCTGGGGAGGCAGTCAGGAAGGAGGGTGTGTGTGGATGGGGCAGCAGGGGGCAGTCAGGAGCAGGGAGAAGGGGTGGTTGGATGGGGCAGGGGCCCCAGAGGGGCTATCAGGAATGAGAGGAGGGGTTGGATGGGGCGGCGGAGGTCTGGGGGCGGTCAGGGGACAGGGAGTGGGGAGGGGGTGGATGGGGCAGGAGTCCCGGGTGGTCGGGTGGCAGATAGGAGGTGGGGGACAGGCCACAACCCCCTCCCCTAACCGGCCCTCCATACAATTTACTAAACCTGATGCGGCCCTCAGGCCAAAACGTTTGCCCGCCCCTGCCATAGCTTGATAGCCTCTCTAAGTTTCCATACAATTTCCTTTATGATTGGGCATGAAGGCAAATTGAAGACAAATATATCTGCTACTAATTTACGCTATGGTTGGATGATATTTTAAATATGTTGCTTTACAAAACAAAAACCCAACAACTTGCTGCAAGCTAAGGCCAAAATTTTCAAAAGTGCCTAATGATGTTGGGTGCCCAGTTTGAGACACTTGAAAGGGGCTTGATTTTCAGAGAGTGGGTGATCAGCATTTTCTGAAAATCCAGGCTCTTTTAGTCCATGCCATGTAGTTGTAGCTGTATCAGTCCCAATATATCAGAGCGACATTAGAATTATTAGAGAGTTGAGGTCATCTCTTTTACTGGACCAGCTTCTGTTGGTGAGAGAGACAAGCTTTCAAGCTACACAGAGCTCTTCTTCAGCTCTGGGAAAGGTACTCCAAATGTCACAGCGAAATGCAAGGCTCTTTAAATGCATCTAAAGCGGGCAACCAAAAATGAAGACACCCAAACTCAATGTTCATTTTGGCCTGGATTGTTTTCCCATCAGATGTGGGCAGTGAGTTCCTGCCTGGAGGAGGTGGGCATGCGAGTGGACGAAGATTGCCCATTGTGACGTGGAAGTAGCTGTGGAATCTGCAGAGGTGTGCTAGCACAAACAGGATGAATTCTCCTGTCTCCAGCTGCTATTGCTGTCTTTCAGCACGCACTATTTTAGGCTGGCAATCAGCAGCAGGAGTAGGAGAAATATCAAACAAAGAGACAGAGCCAAATATTTGATTCAGGTCATTACACTGAAGATGACTCATCGGGGCTGTGGCACTCAGTGGACCAGCAATTTGCCTCTCTGTTTTATGTGCCCTTCCCAACAGATGTGTAAAGTGTGGCACAGATTATCCTGTCGCCCAGAAAGATGATTGTGAGACTCTCACTGATGGGGAATCCATTGTACCAGAGGAGATGGAGAGAAAACCCAATCCATGAATAGTGTTTATTCAAGCATCACAAAAGGGCGGGGGGGACGGATAGCTCAGTGGTTTGAGCATTGGCCTATTAAACCCAGGGTTGTGATTTCAATCCTTGAGGGGGCCATTTAGGGATTGGGGCAAAAATCTGTCTGGGGATTGGTCCTGCTTTGAGCAGGGGGTTTGACTAGATGACCTCCTGCGATCCCTTCCAACCCTGATAGTCTATGACTCATAAAAGAGTTTGGGGCCACATGGCAGCTCCAAGAGCATGTGGGGAGCACAAAAAAATAATGGAGAAAGGTGCTATAGTTGTATGAGGTCTAATGTCTCTTGGCCACAAGTGGGCAGTACATTATGCAATAGCCCTTACTCATACAACAAGTGCATAAAAAGTGTAGCTTGTACTTCCTGGAGGTGCAAGCTATTGCATAGGGAGGGAAGAGGAGGCTCCTGGCCACAGCCCCATCCCGAGCACAAACGCTGGAGTACTCCAAGGACCCTCGAAGTGAATGGAAAAGCTCCCACAGACTTCAATAGGCTTCGTATCAGGGCCCCAGGGCACCATCAGCTGTCTGCTGACAGGTGAACAATGCTATGGAGAAAAGGCACCTGGCACACTAACTCCTGAAGACTGAGACAGAGCCCTGAAATTCATTTGCTTTTGGTCTGAGTGAAAATTAAGGTGTGATTTTTATTTTATCCTTTACCCAAGTGTAGAGAAAATCGCCTTTCCATGATTTTGGGAGAATCCGTTAATTTATATTTGCACATCCCCTTGCCTCCTGACGGTGACCACGGCAATACACAGCCGGCAAGACACAGGGTCTGATTCATCCCATTGTGGTACCTTTGAGCCAGAGCTTCTTCATCTCCTCTAAGTACCATCATCCCTGGAAAGTCTTGGAACGGAGGTCTTCTTTAAAGTACCACGAGGCTGCATAGGAACCCCTTGGCTAGAGCTCACAAAGAGGGAGTTGGGGTGGTCCAGTTACTAATGCACCAACCAGGTTCTACTTTAGGCCAAAACTCATGGCGATCGGGGGAGGTCCCGGATGACTGGAAAAAGGCTAATGTAGTGCCCATCTTTAAAAAAGGGAAGGAGGAGGATCCGGGGAACTACAGGCCAGTCAGCTTCACCTCAGTCCCTGGAAAAATCATGGAGCAGGTCCTCAAGGAATCAGTTTTGAAGCATTTTGAGGAGAGGAAAGTGATCAGGAACAGTCAGCATGGATTCACCAAGGGGAAGTCGTGCCTGACTAAACTAATTACCTTCTATGATGAGATAACTGTCTCTGTGGATGAGGGGAAAGCAGTGGAAGTGTTATTCCTTGACTTTAACAAAGCTTTTGATATGGTCTCCCACAGTATTCTTGCCGCCAAGAAGTATGGGCTGGACTGTAAGGTGGATAGAAAGCTGGCTAGATCGTCGGGCTCAACGGGTACTGATCAACGGCTCCATGTCTAGTTGGCAGCCGGTTTCAAGCGGAGTGCCCCAAGGGTCGGTCCTGGGGCCGGTTTTGTTTAATATCTTTATTAATGATCTGGAGGATGGTGTGGACTGCACTCTCAGCAAGTTTGCAGATGACACTAAACTGGGAGGCGTGTTAGATACGCTGGAGGGTAGGGATCAGATACAGAGGGACCTAGACAAATTAGAGGATTGGGCCAAAAAAACCTGATGAGGTTCAACAAGGACAAGTGCAGAGTCCTGCACTTAGGACGGAAGAATCCTATGCACTGCTACAGACTAGGGACCGAATGGCTAGGTAGCAGTTCTGCAGAAAAGGACCTAGGGATTATGCTGGCCGAGAAGCTGGATATGAGTCAACAGTGTGCTCTTGTTGCCAAGAAGGCTAACAGCATTTTGGGTTGTATAAGTAGGGGCATTGCCAGCAGATCGAGGAACGTGATCATTCCCCTTTATTTGACATTGGTGAGGCCTCATCTGGAGTACTGTGTCCAGTTTTGGGCCTTACACTACAAGAAGGATGTGGAAAAATTGGAAAGAGTCCAGTGGAGGGCAACAAAAATGATTAGGGAGCTGGAGCACATGACTTATGAGGAGAGGCTGAGGGAACTGGGTATTGTTTAGTCTCCAGAAGAGAAGAATGAGGGGGAATTTGATAGCTGCTTTCAACTACCTGAAGGGGGGTTCCAAAGAGGATGGAGCTCGGCTGTTCTCAGTGGTAGCAGATGACAGAACAAGGAGCAATGGTCTCAAGTTGCAGTGGGGGAGGTCTAGGTTGGATATTAGGAAACACTATTTCACTAGGAGGGTGGTGAAGCACTGGAATGCGTTACCTAGGGAGGTGGTAGAATCTCCTTCCTTGGAGGTTTTTAGGGCCCGGCTTGACAAAGCCCTGGCTGGGATGATTTAGTTGGGAATTGGTCCTGCTTTGAGCAGGGGGTTGGACTAGATGACCTCCTGAGGTCCCTTCCAACCCTGATATTCTATGATTCTATGATAATGTGCTGTGTGACCTTGGTCAAGTCACTTCTCTCTGCCCCTCTGTTTCCCCTCCACCCCTTTGTCTATTTGGATTGTAAAATCTTCATGACAGGATTATCTCATGCTACATATTTGTAAAGCACCCAGCATAAAGGACCTCTGATCTTAATTAGGGTTTCTAGGAGTTACTGTAACGATAATCCAAGTTTGGCTGAAATTCTGTGCAGAACCACATATTGCCTTTATTTTACCGAAAGATATCCTAAATCCCATGCAAATGAGGGAAAGATATTTATTTATGTGCAGGAGCAAGGATTTAAATTTAGGGTAAATGACAGTCATTCCGATAATACACTACTACTCTGCAAAATTATGGGCTGAGATCCGCCATTAGTCTTTTACTAATCTGCAATATGCAGAAACTGTGAATTTAATGAGCTTCATAATTATTTTGTTCTCAAAAATCCTCACTTTTTGGTAATGACATTATTTCAAATGGTAATTTTTACACCGGGTCCTTAGTCAATCATTTCAATTTCCAGTATGTGTGCCTAAAGTAAACTAGTAAAATCAGGAAAGAGAGATTTATCTCAAGGACTTTGCACCTTAAATAGCCAGTCAAATATTAAACATCACTATCAATAACAGGTGGACCGTATTATAAGCTTCATCATAACTAGAGTCTTAGGAGTGAAATGAGATCTTGCTGAAAAGATGTCAAGAATTTCATTTAGTCCTTTTTATAGTGGAGACCATCAATCTGTCTTAATGTCCATTGGAGAGAAAATAATTGTCTTTTCTTTTTGGCAATGGTATTTCATTATATGCAGTAGGATAAATAACACGAGTTCAAAGTAAAATAAGATGCGAATGTCCCTGTATTTGTTTTCTTATGGTTTCATTTCTTCTTGTTTAATTTCACGTTGAAGAAGGCACAGGTCTAATTAAATTAAGACCAGTTCTGTTTTTAATGCGCATCTTACAGTCAAACCAGCAAAATGATTTTAGTTTTCAAAGTTATTATATTCCAATTGATCTTCCAGGCATTGGGATTATGATCTGATTATGAAGATGTATGCATTTATCAAAAGCCAGAGCCATCTGTCTCAATTCTATGTAATGTCATTACAGATTCATCATTTATCCAGTCGGAGTGTGTGACATGGGACCCAAGTAACTAGCAGTTCTATACTTATTATCACTTCGCACTGCGTATGGCTGGACATGAGGCTGTCGACTTCCACTAATCTACTTTTGAAGTAAAAATCATCATCCTGGGCTAATCCTCCAAACTCCTGAATAATCAGGCAGCACTGATACCTAAAATACAGTACAGGCACTGGCTTTTCCATAGAGAAACCTACAGCATTTTGCCAGCCCGCAGACAGATTTCGCCCTGCAGCTGCAGAGTGGAAGCGTAAGTACATTGATATGTAGCATACAAAGGGCACCGCACAGGAGCAAGGGTTAACTGTCTGAATTGGGAAATGAGCAGGGTTTAATGTACATAATCAGGAAGCTTTCTAACTCAGAAAGACACTCACAAGCTCTGCAAGGTCCAGTTTATTTAGAGATTAGAGGCTGCATCGGCCCAGGCACAAATCTGAGGGCATTTATCCTCGGGCTTGTCAGAGTAATTTACAGCGGCTGATTACTTTACAACGGTAGTGCGGAGAAGTAGCTAGCTACACAATAACATTCAAAAAGGGCTTGATTAAATAACCAATCATCACCCTTTATGCTTTGTTTATATGCTGTACCCTTTTCCCCTTCCCTTTTATCGGTTTGGTTAAAATCGCAAGATCTCTGGGACAAAGCCTGGGAGCAGACCCTCAGCTAGTATAAATTGGCTTCGCTCCAATGATTTACTGGACTAATCCTGATTTACATCAGGTGAGGATCTGACCCTGTACCTTCTCTTATGTTGCTCTGCACATTCTGGGAGCTACTTAAAGCAAATAAATTATTAATAATGGCAAACCAATGACCCTGCTAGTTTGCTCATTATTATTATTATTCATAAATATTGAATCCGTTTCACTTGCAGGATCAGGCCCAGGTGAATACTCCATAAATAGTAGTAGAAACTTTGACATTAATTCATTTTGACTGTGTCCATGCCCGTTGTGGTCTATTCTTTAAATAGTGTAGTAAGCAAATTTACAGGCAGGAATCATTGCCAACATGTGCGACTATTGAAGAATATTTGAAGAAAGTGATTTTTTTTTAAAATTTTAGGGGCAATGAATATTCACATTGGCACCTTCATCCTAGGTATGCTCATCCTGTGGGGGAAGCACAAAAAGGTTGTGTGATCTGTCTATCAAGTGAAATATTTCAAATTGCACTTTTTGCATATCTGAAACAATATTAGAGAGACAAGGTGGATAAGGTAATATCTTTTATTGGACCAATTTCTCTTGGTGAGAGAGACACGCTTTTGAGCCACACAGAGCTCTTTTTCAGATCTGAGAAACTTACTCATGCCTGGTCTACACTATAAAATTACATCAACCTAACTTATGTCGGCATACAGGCAATGCAGATATTAAATCACTTGTG
>NW_027053192.1:0-47000 GCF_011386835.1 Chrysemys picta bellii | reverse complement strand
CTCAGGGCTCGGCGTCCTTCCCAGCACCCAGCCCCTGCCGGCCCCTACAAACAAACACACAAGAACAACAGGGACAGATGCCAACACAGGTACCTTCTCCTCCAATGGGAACTCCCTCTCAAACTCCCCTGTTTGCCGCCGCTGCTCGCAGCTGTACCGCTGCCTGGCTGGGCGGCCGCTTTTATGGGCCCCTTCGTCAGCCAAGCTCCGTCCCCTACTCAGGGCTCGGCGTCCTACCCAGCCCCTGCCGGCCCCTACAAACAAACACACAAGAACAACAAGGACAGATGCCAACACAGGTACCTTCTCCTCCAATGGGAACTCCCTCTCAAACTCCCCTGTTTGCCGCCGCTGCTCGCAGCTGTACCGCTGCCTGGCTGGGCGGCCGCTTTTATGGGCCCCTTCGTCAGCCAAGCTCCGTCCCCTACTCAGGGCTCGGCGTCCTACCCAGCCCCTGCCGGCCCCTACAAACAAACACACAAGAACAACAAGGACAGATGCCAACACAGGTACCTTCTCCTCCAATGGGAACTCCCTCTCAAACTCCCCTGTTTGCCGTCGCTGCTCGCAGCTGTACCGCTGCCTGGCTCGGCGGCCGCTTTTATGGGCCCCTTGATCAGCCAAGCTCCGCCGCCTACTCAGGGCTCGGCGTCCTTCCCAGCACCCAGCCCCTGCCGGCCCCTACAAACAAACACACAAGAACAACAAGGACAGATGCCAATACAGGTACCTTCTCCTCCAATGGGAACTCCCTCTCAAACTCCCCTGTTTGCCGCCGCTGCTCACAGCTGTACCGCTGCCTGGCTGGGCGGCCTCTTTTATGGGCCCCTTGATCAGCCAAGTTCCGCCGCCTACTCAGGGCTCGGCGTCCTTCCCAGCACCCAGCCCCTGCCGGCCCCTACAAACAAACACACAAGAACAACAAGGACAGACGCCAATACAGGTACCTTCTCCTCCAATGGGAACTCCCTCTCAAACTCCCCTGTTTGCCGCCGCTGCTCGCAGCTGTACCGCTGCCTGGCTGGGCGGCCGCTTTTATGGGCCCCTTGATCAGCCAATCTCCGCCCCCTACTCAGGGCTCGGCGTCCTTCCCAGCACCCAGCCCCTGCCGGCCCCTACAAACAAACACACAAGAACAACAAGGACAGATGCAAATACAGGTACCTTCTCCTCCAATGGGAACCCCCTCTTAAACTCTCCTGTTTGCCGCCGCTGCTCGCAGCTGTACCGCTGCCTGGCTGGGCGGCCGCTTTTATGGGCCCCTTGATCAGCCAAGCTCCGCCCCCTACTCGGGGCTCGGCGTCCTTCCCAGCACCCAGCCCCTGCCGGCCCCTACAAACAAACACACAAGGACAGATGCAAATACAGGTACCTTCTCCTCCAATGGGAACCCCCTCTCAAATTCCCCTGTTAGCCGCCGCTGCTCGCAGCTGTACCGCTGCCTGGCTGGGCGGCTGCTTTTATGGGCCCCTTGATCAGCCAAGCTCCGCCCCCTACTGAGGGCTCGGCGTCCTTCCCAGCACCCAGCCCCTGCCGGCCCCTACAAACAAACACACAAGAACAACAAGGACAGATGCAAACACAGGTACCTTCTCCTCCAATGGGAACTCTCTCTCAAACTCCCCTGTTAGCTGCCGCTGCTCGCAGCTGTACCGCTGCCTGGCTGGGCGGCCGCTTTTATGGGCCCCTTGATCAGCCAAGCTCCGCCCCCTACTCAGGGCTCGGCGTCCTTCCCAGCACCCAGCCCCTGCCGGCCCATACAAACAAACACACAAGAACAACAAGGACAGATGCAAACACAGGTACCTTCTCCTCCAATGGGAACTCCCTCTCAAACTCCCCTGTTAGCCGCCGCTGCTCGCAGCTGTACCGCTGCCTGGCTGGGCGGCCGCTTTTATGGGCCCCTTGATCAGCCAAGCTCCGCCCCCTACTCAGGGCTCGGCGTCCTTCCCAGCACCCAGCCCCTGCCGGCCCCTTCAAACAAACACACAAGAACAACCAGGACAGATGCAAACACAGGTACCTTCTCCTCCAATGGGAACTCCCTCTCAAACTCCCCTGTTAGCCGCCGCTGCTCGCAGCTGTACCGCTGCCTTGCTGGGCGGCCGCTTTTATGGGCCCCTTGATCAGCGAAGCTCCGCCCCCTACTCAGGGCTCGGCGTCCTTCCCAGCACCCAGCCCCTGCCGGCCCCTACAAACAAACACACAAGAACAACAGGGACAGATGCCAACACAGGTACCTTCTCCTCCAATGGGAACTCCCTCTCAAACTCCCCTGTTTGCCGCCGCTGCTCGCAGCTGTACCGCTGCCTGGCTGGGCGGCCGCATTTATGGGCCCCTTCGTCAGCCAAGCTCCGTCCCCTACTCAGGGCTCGGCGTCCTACCCAGCCCCTGCCGGCCCCTACAAACAAACACACAAGAACAACAAGGACAGATGCCAACACAGGTACCTTCTCCTGCAATGGGAACTCCCTCTCAAACTCCCGTGTTTGCCGCCGCTGCTCGCAGCTGTACCGCTGCCTGGCTGGGCGGCCGCTTTTATGGGCCCCTTCGTCAGCCAAGCTCCGTCCCCTACTCAGGGCTCGGCGTCCTACCCAGCCCCTGCCGGCCCCTACAAACAAACACACAAGGACAGATGCAAATACAGGTACCTTCTCCTCCAACGGGAACCCCCTCTCAAACTCCCCTGTTAGCCGCCCTGTTTGCTGCCGCTGCTCGCAGCTGTACCGCTGCCTGGCTGGGCGGCCGCTTTTATGGGCCCCTTGATCAGCCAAGCTCCGCCCCCTACTCGGGGCTCGGCGTCCTTCCCAGCACCCAGCCCCTGCCGGCCCCTACAAACAAACGCACAAGAACAACAAGGACAGATGCAAATACAGGTACCTTCTCCTCCAATGGGAACCCCCTCTCAAACTGCCCTGTTTGCTGCCGCTGATCGCAGCTGTACCGCTGCCTGGCTGGGCGGCCGCTTTTATGGGCCCCTTGATCAGCCAAGCTCCGCCCCCTACTCGGGGCTCGGCGTCCTTCCCAGCACCCAGCCCCTGCCGGCCCCTACAAACAAACACACAAGAACAACAAGGACAGATGCAAATACAGGTACCTTCTCCTCCAACGGGAACCCCCTATCAAACTCCCCTGTTAGCCGCCCTGTTTGCTGCCGCTGCTCGCAGGTGTACCGCTGCCTGGCTGGGCGGCCGCTTTTATGGGCCCCTTGATCAGCCAAGCTCCGCCCCGTACTCAGGGCTCGGCGTCCTTCCCCGCACCCAGCCCGTGCCGGCCCCTACAAACAAACACACAAGGACAGATGCAAATACAGGTACCTTCTCCTCCAACGGGAACCCCCTCTCAAACTCCCCTGTTAGCCGCCCTGTTTGCTGCCGCTGCTCGCAGCTGTACCGCTGCCTGGCTGGGCGGCCGCTTTTATGGGCCCCTTGATCAGCCAAGCTCCGCCCCCTACTCAGGGCTCGGCGTCCTTCCCAGCACCCAGCCCCTGCCGACCCCTACAAACAAACACACAAGAAAAACAAGGACAGATGCAAATACAGGTACCTTCTCCTCCAATGGGAACCCCCTCTCAAACTCCCCTGTTTGCTGCCGCTGCTCGCAGCTTTACCGCTGCCTCGCTGGGCGGCCGCTTTTATGGGCCCCTTGATCAGCAAAGCTCCGCCCCCTACTCGGGGCTCGGCGTTCTTCCCAGCACCCAGCCCCTGCCGGCCCCTACAAACAAACACAGAAGAACAACAAGGAGAGATGCAAATACAGGTACCTTCTCCTCCAATGGGAACCCCCTCTCAAACTCCCCTGTTAGCCGCCCTGTTTGCTGCCGCTGCTCGCAGCTGTACCGCTGCCTGGCTGGGCGGCCGCTTTTATGGGCCCCTTCATCAGCCAAGCTCCGCCCCCTACTCAGGGCTCGGCGTCCTTCCCAGCACCCAGCCAATGCCGACCCCTAAAAACAAACACACAAGAAAAACAAGGACAGATGCAAATACAGGTACCTTCTCCTTCAATGGGAACCCCCTCTCAAACTCCCCTGTTTGCTGCCGCTGCTCGCAGCTGTACCGCTGCCGCGCTGGGCGGCCGCTTTTATGGGCCCCTTGATCCGCCAAGCTCCGCCCCCTACTAAGGGCTCGGCTTCCTTCGCAGCACCCAGCCCCTGCCGGCCCCTACAAACAAACACCCAAGGACAGATGCAAATACAGGTACCTTCTCCTCCAACGGGAACCCCCTCTCAAACTCCCCTGTTAGCCGCCCTGTTTGCTGCCGCTGCTCGCAGCTGTACCGCTGCCTGGCTGGGCGGCCGCTTTTATGGGCCCCTTGATCAGCCAAGCTCCGCCCCCTACTCGGGGCTCGGCGTCCTTCCCAGCACCCAGCCCCTGCCGGCCCTTTCAAACAAACACACAAGGACAGATGCAAATACAGGTACCTTCTCCTCCAATGGGAACCCCCTCTCAAACTCCCCTGTTAGCCGCCCTGTTTGCTGCCGCTGCTCGCAGCTGTACCGCTGCCTGGCTGGGCGGCCGCTTTTATGGTCCCCTTGATCAGCCAAGCTCCGCCCCCTACTCGGGGCTCGGCGTCCTTCGCAGCACCCAGCCCCTGCCGGCCCCTACAAACAAACACCCAAGGACAGATGCAAATACAGGTACCTTCTCCTCCAACGGGAACCCCCTCTCAAACTCCCCTGTTAGCCGCCCTGTTTGCTGCCGCTGCTCGCAGCTGTACCGCTGCCTGGCTGGGCGGCCGTTTTTATGGGCCCCTTGATCAGCCAAGCTCCGCCCCCTACTCGGGGCTCGGCGTCCTTCCCAGCACCCAGCCCCTGCCGGCCCCTACAAACAAACGCACAAGAACAACAAGGACAGATGCAAATACAGGTACCTTCTCCTCCAATGGGAACCCCCTCTCAAACTGCCCTGTTTGCTGCCGCTGATCGCAGCTGTACCGCTGCCTGGCTGGGCGGCCGCTTTTATGGGCCCCTTGATCAGCCAAGCTCCGCCCCCTACTCGGGGCTCGGCGTCCTTCCCAGCACCCAGCCCCTGCCGGCCCCTACAAACAAACACACAAGAACAACAAGGACAGATGCAAATACAGGTACCTTCTCCTCCAACGGGAACCCCCTATCAAACTCCCCTGTTAGCCGCCCTGTTTGCTGCCGCTGCTCGCAGGTGTACCGCTGCCTGGCTGGGCGGCCGCTTTTATGGGCCCCTTGATCAGCCAAGCTCCGCCCCGTACTCAGGGCTCGGCGTCCTTCCCCGCACCCAGCCCCTGACGGCCCCTACAAACAAACACACAAGGACAGATGCAAATACAGGTACCTTCTCCTCCAACGGGAACCCCCTCTCAAACTCCCCTGTTAGCCGCCCTGTTTGCTGCCGCTGCTCGCAGCTGTACCGCTGCCTGGCTGGGCGGCCGCTTTTATGGGCCCCTTGATCAGCCAAGCTCCGCCCCCTTCTCGGGGCTCGGCGTCCTTCCCAGCACCCAGCCCCTGCCGGCCCCTACAAACAAACGCACAAGAACAACAAGGACAGATGCAAATACAGGTACCTTCTCCTCCAATGGGAACCCCCTCTCAAACTGCCCTGTTTGCTGCCGCTGATCGCAGCTGTACCGCTGCCTGGCTGGGCGGCCGCTTCTATGGGCCCCTTGATCAGCCAAGCTCCGCCCCCTACTCAGGGCTCGGCGTCCTTCCCAGCACCCAGCCCCTGCCGGCCCCTCCAAACAAACACACAAGAACAACAAGGACAGATACAAACACAGGTACCTTCTCCTCCAATGGGAACCCCCTCTCAAACTCCCCTGTTTGCCGCCGCTGCTCGCAGCTGTACCGCTGCCTGGCTGGGCGGCCGCTTTTATGGGCCCCTTGATCAGCCAAGCTCCGCCCCCTACTCAGGGCTCGGCGTCCTTCCCAGCACCTAGCCCCTGCCGGCCCCTCCAAACAAACACACAAGAACAACAAGGACAGATGCAAACAGAGGTACCTTCTCCTCCAATGGGAACTCCCTCTCAAACTCCCCTGTTAGCCGCCGCTGCTCGCAGCTGTACCGCTGCCTGGCTGGGCGGCCGCTTTTATGGGCCCCTTGATCAGCCAAGCTCCGCCCCCTACTCGGGGCTCGGCGTCCTTCCCAGCACCCAGCCCCTGCCGGCCCCTACAAACAAACGAACAAGAAGAACAAGGACAGATGCAAATACAGGTACCTTCTCCTCCAATGGGAACTCCCTCTCAAACTCCCCTGTTAGCCGCCGCTGCTCGCAGCTGTACCGCTGCCTGGCTGGGCGGCCGCTTTTATGGGCCCCTTGATCAGCCAAGCTCCGCCCCCTACTCAGGGCTCGGCGTCCTTCCCAGCACCCAGCCCCTGCCGGCCCCTACAAACAAACACACAAGAACAACAAGGACAGATGCAAACACAGGTACCTTCTCCTCCAATGGGAACTCCCTCTCAAACTCCCCTGTTAGCCGCCGCTGCTCGCAGCTGTACCGCTGCCTGGCTGGGCGGCCGCTTTTATGGGCCCCTTGATCAGCCAAGCTCCGCCCCCTACTCGGGGCTCGGCGTCCTTCGCAGCACCCAGCCCCTGCCGACCCCTAAAAACAAACACACAAGAAAAACAAGGACAGATGCAAATACAGGTACCTTCTCCTTCAATGGGAACCCCCTCTCAAACTCCCCTGTTTGCTGCCGCTGCTCGCAGCTGTACCGCTGCCTCGCTGGGCGGCTGCTTTTATGGGCCCCTTGATCAGCCAAGCTCCGCCCCCTACTCGGGGCTCGGCGTCCTTCCCAGCACCCAGCCCTTGCCGGTCCCTACAAACAAACACACAAGGACAGATGCAAATACAGGTACCTTCTCCTCCAACGGGAACCCCCTCTCAAACTCCCCTGTTAGCCGCCCTGTTTGCTGCCGCTGCTCGCAGCTGTACCTCTGCCTGGCTGGGCGGCCGCTTTTATGGGCCCCTTGATCAGCCAAGCTCCGCCCCCTACTCGGAGCTCGGCGTCCTTCGCAGCACCCAGCCCCTGCCGGCCCCTACAAACAAACACCCAAGGACAGATGCAAATACAGGTACCTTCTCCTCCAACGGGAACCCCCTCTCAAACTCCCCTGTTAGCCGCCCTGTTTGCTGCCGCTGCTCGCAGCTGTACCGCTGCCTGGCTGGGCGGCCGCTTTTATGAGCCCCTTGATCAGCCAAGCTCCGCCCCCTACTCGGGGCTCGGCGTCCTTCCCAGCACCCAGCCCCTGCCGGCCCTTTCAAACAAACACACAAGGACAGATGCAAATACAGGTACCTTCTCCTCCAACGGGAACCCCCTCTCAAACTCCCCTGTTAGCCGCCCTGTTTGCTGCCGCTGCTCGCAGCTGTACCGCTGCCTGGCTGGGCGGCCGCTTTTATGGGCCCCTTGATCAGCCAAGCTCCGCCCCCTACTCGGGGCTCGGCGTCCTTCCCAGCACCCAGCGCCTGCCGGCCCCTACAAACAAACGCACAAGAACAACAAGGACAGATGCAAATACAGGTACCTTCTCCTCCAATGGGAACCCCCTCTCAAACTGCCCTGTTTGCTGCCGCTGATCGCAGCTGTACCGCTGCCTGGCTGGGCGGCCGCTTTTATGGGCCCCTTGATCAGCCAAGCTCCGCCCCCTACTCGGGGCTCGGCGTCCTTCCCAGCACCCAGCCCCTGCCTGCCCCTACAATCAAACACACAAGAACAACAAGGACAGATGCAAATACAGGTACCTTCTCCTCCAACGGGAACCCCCTCTCAAACTCCCCTGTTAGCCGCCCTGTTTGCTGCCGCTGCTCGCAGGTGTACCGCTGCCTGGCTGGGCGGCCGCTTTTATGGGCCCCTTGATCAGCCAAGCTCCGCCCCGTACTCAGGGCTCGGCGTCCTTCCCCGCACCCAGCCCCTGCCGGCCCCTACAAACAAACACACAAGGACAGATGCAAATACAGGTACCTTCTCCTCCAACGGGAACCCCCTCTCAAACTCCCCTGTTTGCTGCCGCTGCTCGCAGCTGTACCGCTGCCTGGCTGGGCGGCCGCTTTTATGGGCCCCTTGATCAGCCAAGCTTCGCCCCCTACTCGGGGCTCGGCGTCCTTCCCAGCACCCAGCCCCTGCCGGCCCCTTCAAACAAACACACAAGAACAACAGGGACAGATGCAAATACAGGTACCTTCTCCTCCAATGGGAACTCCCTCTCAAACTCCCCTGTTAGCCGCCGCTGCTCGCAGCTGTAGTGCTGCCTGGCTGGGCGGCCGCTTTTATGGGCCCCTTGATCAGCCAAGCTCCGCCCCCTACTCAGGGCTCGGCGTCCTTCCCAGCACCCAGCCCCTGCCGGCCCCTACAAACAAACACACAAGAACAACAAGGACAGATGCAAACACAGGTACCTTCTCCTCCAATGGGAACTCCCTCTCAAACTCCCCTGTTAGCCGCCGCTGCTCGCAGCTGTACCGCTGCCTGGCTGGGCGGCCGCTTTTATGGGCCCCTTGATCAGCCAAGCTCCGCCCCCTACTCAGGGCTCGGCGTCCTTCCCAGCACCCAGCCCCTGCCGGCCCCTACAAACAAACGCACAAGAAGAACAAGGACAGATGCAAATACAGGTACCTTCTCCTCCAATGGGAACTCCCTCTCAAACTCCCCTGTTAGCCGCCGCTGCTCGCAGCTGTACCGCTGCCTGGCTGGGCGGCCGCTTTTATGGGCCCCTTGATCAGCCAAGCTCCGCCCCCTACTCGGGGCTCGGCGTCCTTCCCAGCACCCAGCCCCTGCCGGCCCCTACAAACAAACGAACAAGAAGAACAAGGACAGATGCAAATACAGGTACCTTCTCCTCCAATGGGAACTCCCTCTCAAACTCCCCTGTTAGCCGCCGCTGCTCGCAGCTGTACCGCTGCCTGGCTGGGCGGCCGCTTTTATGGGCCCCTTGATCAGCCAAGCTCCGCCCCCTACTCAGGGCTCGGCGTCCTTCCCAGCACCCAGCCCCTGCCGGCCCCTACAAACAAACACACAAGAACAACAAGGACAGATGCAAACACAGGTACCTTCTCCTCCAATGGGAACTCCCTCTCAAACTCCCCTGTTAGCCGCCGCTGCTCGCAGCTGTACCGCTGCCTCGCTGGGCGGCTGCTTTTATGGGCCCCTTGATCAGCCAAGCTCCGCCCCCTACTCGGGGCTCGGCGTCCTTCCCAGCACCCAGCCCTTGCCGGTCCCTACAAACAAACACACAAGGACAGATGCAAATACAGGTACCTTCTCCTCCAACGGGAACCCCCTCTCAAACTCCCCTGTTAGCCGCCCTGTTTGCTGCCGCTGCTCGCAGCTGTACCTCTGCCTGGCTGGGCGGCCGCTTTTATGGGCCCCTTGATCAGCCAAGCTCCGCCCCCTACTCGGAGCTCGGCGTCCTTCGCAGCACCCAGCCCCTGCCGGCCCCTACAAACAAACACCCAAGGACAGATGCAAATACAGGTACCTTCTCCTCCAACGGGAACCCCCTCTCAAACTCCCCTGTTAGCCGCCCTGTTTGCTGCCGCTGCTCGCAGCTGTACCGCTGCCTGGCTGGGCGGCCGCTTTTATGAGCCCCTTGATCAGCCAAGCTCCGCCCCCTACTCGGGGCTCGGCGTCCTTCCCAGCACCCAGCCCCTGCCGGCCCTTTCAAACAAACACACAAGGACAGATGCAAATACAGGTACCTTCTCCTCCAACGGGAACCCCCTCTCAAACTCCCCTGTTAGCCGCCCTGTTTGCTGCCGCTGCTCGCAGCTGTACCGCTGCCTGGCTGGGCGGCCGCTTTTATGGGCCCCTTGATCAGCCAAGCTCCGCCCCCTACTCGGGGCTCGGCGTCCTTCCCAGCACCCAGCGCCTGCCGGCCCCTACAAACAAACGCACAAGAACAACAAGGACAGATGCAAATACAGGTACCTTCTCCTCCAATGGGAACCCCCTCTCAAACTGCCCTGTTTGCTGCCGCTGATCGCAGCTGTACCGCTGCCTGGCTGGGCGGCCGCTTTTATGGGCCCCTTGATCAGCCAAGCTCCGCCCCCTACTCGGGGCTCGGCGTCCTTCCCAGCACCCAGCCCCTGCCTGCCCCTACAATCAAACACACAAGAACAACAAGGACAGATGCAAATACAGGTACCTTCTCCTCCAACGGGAACCCCCTCTCAAACTCCCCTGTTAGCCGCCCTGTTTGCTGCCGCTGCTCGCAGGTGTACCGCTGCCTGGCTGGGCGGCCGCTTTTATGGGCCCCTTGATCAGCCAAGCTCCGCCCCGTACTCAGGGCTCGGCGTCCTTCCCCGCACCCAGCCCCTGCCGGCCCCTACAAACAAACACACAAGGACAGATGCAAATACAGGTACCTTCTCCTCCAACGGGAACCCCCTCTCAAACTCCCCTGTTTGCTGCCGCTGCTCGCAGCTGTACCGCTGCCTGGCTGGGCGGCCGCTTTTATGGGCCCCTTGATCAGCCAAGCTTCGCCCCCTACTCGGGGCTCGGCGTCCTTCCCAGCACCCAGCCCCTGCCGGCCCCTTCAAACAAACACACAAGAACAACAGGGACAGATGCAAATACAGGTACCTTCTCCTCCAATGGGAACTCCCTCTCAAACTCCCCTGTTAGCCGCCGCTGCTCGCAGCTGTAGTGCTGCCTGGCTGGGCGGCCGCTTTTATGGGCCCCTTGATCAGCCAAGCTCCGCCCCCTACTCAGGGCTCGGCGTCCTTCCCAGCACCCAGCCCCTGCCGGCCCCTACAAACAAACACACAAGAACAACAAGGACAGATGCGAACACAGGTACCTTCTCCTCCAATGGGAACTCCCTCTCAAACTCCCCTGTTAGCCGCCGCTGCTCGCAGCTGTACCGCTGCCTGGCTGGGCGGCCGCTTTTATGGGCCCCTTGATCAGCCAAGCTCCGCCCCCTACTCAGGGCTCGGCGTCCTTCCCAGCACCCAGCCCCTGCCGGCCCCTACAAACAAACGCACAAGAAGAACAAGGACAGATGCAAATACAGGTACCTTCTCCTCCAATGGGAACTCCCTCTCAAACTCCCCTGTTAGCCGCCGCTGGTCGCAGCTGTACCGCTGCCTGGCTGGGCGGCCGCTTTTATGGGCCCCTTGATCAGCCAAGCTCCGCCCCCTACTCAGGGCTCGGCGTCCTTCCCAGCACCCAGCCCCTGCCGGCCCCTACAAACAAACACACAAGAACAACAAGGACAGATGCAAACACAGGTACCTTCTCCTCCAATGGGAACTCCCTCTCAAACTCCCCTGTTAGCCGCCGCTGCTCGCAGCTGTACCGCTGCCTGGCTGGGCGGCCGCTTTTATGGGCCCCTTGATCAGCCAAGCTCCGCCCCCTACTCGGGGCTCGGCGTCCTTCGCAGCACCCAGCCCCTGCCGACCCCTAAAAACAAACACACAAGAACAACAAGGACAGATGCAAATACAGGTACCTTCTCCTCCAACGGGAACCCCCTCTCAAACTCCCCTGTAAGCCGCCCTGTTTGCTGCCGCTGCTCGCAGGTGTACCGCTGCCTGGCTGGGCGGCCGCTTTTATGGGCCCCTTGATCAGCCAAGCTCCGCCCCGTACTCAGGGCTCGGCGTCCTTCCCCGCACCCAGCCCCTGCCGGCCCCTACAAACAAACACACAAGGACAGATGCAAATACAGGTACCTTCTCCTCCAACGGGAACCCCCTCTCAAACTCCCCTGTTTGCTGCCACTGCTCGCAGCTGTACCGCTGCCTGGCTGGGCGGCCGCTTTTATGGGCCCCTTGATCAGCCAAGCTTCGCCCCCTACTCGGGGCTCGGCGTCCTTCCCAGCACCCAGCCCCTGCCGGCCCCTTCAAACAAACACACAAGAACAACAGGGACAGATGCAAATACAGGTACCTTCTCCTCCAATGGGAACTCCCTCTCAAACTCCCCTGTTAGCCGCCGCTGCTCGCAGCTGTAGTGCTGCCTGGCTGGGCGGCCGCTTTTATGGGCCCCTTGATCAGCCAAGCTCCGCCCCCTACTCGGGGCTCGGCGTCCTTCCCAGCACCCAGACCCTGCCGGCCCCTACAAACAAACACACAAGAACAACAAGGACAGATGCAAATACAGGTACCTTCTCCTCCAATGGGAACCCCCTCTCAAACTCCCCTGTTTGCTGCCGCTGCTCGCAGCTGTACCGCTGCCTGGCTGGGCGGCCGCTTTTATGGGCCCCTTGATCAGCCAAGCTCCGCCCCCTACTCAGGGCTCGGCGTCATTCCCAGCACCCAGCCCCTGCCGGCCCCTACAAACAAACACACAAGAACAACAAGGACAGATGCAAATACAGGTACCTTCTCCTCCAATGGGAACCCCCTCTCAAACTCCCCTGTTTGCGGCCGCTGCTCGCAGCTGTACCGCTGCCTGGCTGGGCGGCCGCTTTTATGGGCCCCTTGATCAGCCAAGCTCCGCCCCCTACTCGGGGCTCGGCGTCCTTCCCAGCACCCAGCCCCTGCCCGCCCCTACAAACAAACACACAAGAACAACAAGGACAGATGTAAATACAGGAACCTTCTCCTCCAACGGGAACCCCCTCTCAAACTCCGCAATTACCGCCCTGTTTGCTGCCGCTGCTCGCAGCTGTACCGCTGCCTGGCTGGGCGGCCGCTTTTATGGGCCCCTTGATCAGCCAAGCTCCGCCCCCTACTCGGGGCTCGGCGTCCTTCACAACACCCAGCCCCTGCCGGCCCCTACAAACAAACACACAAGAACAACAAGGACAGATGCAAATACAGGTACCTTCTCCTCCAACGGGAACCCCCTCTCAAACTCCCCTGTTAGCCGCCGCTGCTCGCAGCTGTACCGCTGCCTGGCTGGGCGACCGCTTTTATGGGCCCCTTGATCAGCCAAGCTCCTCCCCCTACTCGGGGCTCGGCGTCCTTCCCAGCACCCAGCCCCTGCCGGCCCCTACAAACAAACACACAAGAACAACAAGGACAGATGCAAATACAGGTACATTCTCCTCCAACGGGAACACCCTCTCAAACTCCCCTGTTAGCCGCCCTGTTTGCTGCCGCTGCTCGCAGCTGTACCGCTGGGCGGCCGCTTTTATGGGCCCCTTGATCAGCCAAGCTCCGCCCCCTACTCGGGGCTCGGCGTCCTTCCCAGCACCCAGCCCTTGCCGGCCCCTACAAACAAACACACAAGGACAGATGCAAATACAGGTACCTTCTCCTCCAACGGGAACCCCCTCTCAAACTCCCCTGTTAGCCGCCCTGTTTGCTGCCGCTGCTCGCAGCTGTACCGCTGCCTGGCTGGGCGGCCGCTTTTATGGGCCCCTTGATCAGCCAAGCGCCGCCCCCTACTCGGGGCTCGGCGTCCTTCCCAGCACCCAGCCCCTGCCGGCCCCTACAAACAAACACACAAGGACAGATGCAAATACAGGTACCTTCTCCTCCAACGCGAACCCCCTCTCAAACTCCCCTGTTAGCCGCCCTGTCTGCTGCCGCTGCTCGCAGCTGTACCGCTGCCTGGCTGGGCGGCCGCTTTTATGGGCCCCTTGATCAGCCAAGCTCCGCCCCCTACTCGGGGCTCGGCGTCCTTCCCAGCACCCAGCCCCTGCCGGCCCCTACAAACAAACACACAAGGACAGATGCAAATACAGGTACCTTCTCCTCCAATGGGAACCCCCTCTCAAACTCCCCTGTTTGCCGCCGCTGCTCGCAGCTGTACCGCTGCCTGGCTGGGCGGCCGCTTTTATGGGCCCCTTGATCAGCCAAGCTCCGCCCCCTACTCGGGGCTCGGCGTCCTTCCCAGCACCCAGCCCCTGCCGGCCCCTACAAACAAACACAGAAGAACAACAAGGATAGATGCAAATACAGGTACCTTCTCCTCCAATGGGAACCCCCTCTCAAACTCCCCTGTTTGCTGCCGCTGCTCGCAGCTGTACCGCTGCCTGGCTGGGCGGCCGCATTTATGGGCCCCTTGATCAGCCAAGCTCCGCCCCCTACTCAGGGCTCGGCGTCCTTCCCAGCACCCAGCCCCTGCCGGCCCCTACAAACAAACACACAAGAACAACAAGGACAGATGCAAACACAGGTACCTTCTCCTCCAATGGGAACTCCCTCTCAAACTCCCCTGTTAGCCGCCGCTGCTCGCAGCTGTACCGCTGCCTGGCTGGGCGGCTGCTTTTATGGGCCCCTTGATCAGCCAAGCTCCGCCCCCTACTCAGGGCTCGGCGACCTTCCCAGCACCCAGCCCCTGCCGGCCCCTACAAACAAACACACAACAACAACAAGGACAGATGCAAACACAGGTACCTTCTCCTCCAATGGGAACTCCCTCTCAAACTCCCCTGTTAGCCGCCGCTGCTCGCAGCTGTACCGCTGCCTGGCTGGGCGGCCGCTTTTATGGGCCCCTTGATCAGCCAAGCTCCGCCCCCTACTCAGGGCTCGGCGTCCTTCCCAGCACCCAGCCCCTGCTGGCTCCTACAAACAAACACACAAGAACAACAAGGACAGATGCAAACATAGGTACCTTCTCCTCCAATGGGAACTCCCTCTCAAACTCCCGTTTGCCGCCGCTGCTCGCAGCTGTACCGCTGCCTGGCTAGGCGGCCGCTTTTATGGGCCCCTTGATCAGCCAAGCTCCGCCCCCTACTCAGGGCTCGGCATCCTTCCCAGCACCCAGCCCCTGCCGGCCCCTACAAACAAACAGACAAGAACAACAAGGACAGATGCAAACACAGGTACCTTCTCCTCCAATGGGAACTCCCTCTCAAACTCCCCTGTTAGCCGCCGCTGCTCGCAGCTGTACCGCTGCCTGGCTGGGCGGCCGCTTTTATGGGCCCCTTGATCAGCCAAGCTCCGCCCCCTACTCAGGGCTCGGCGTCCTTCCCAGCACCCAACCCCTGCCGGCCCCTACAAACAAACACACAAGAACAACAAGGACAGATGCAAACACAGGTACCTTCTCCTCCAATTGGAACTCCCTCTCAGACTCCCCTGTTAGCCGCCGCTGCTCGCAGCTGTACCGCTGCCTGGCTGGGCGGCCGCTTTTATGGGCCCCTTGATCAGCCTAATTCCGCCCCCAACTCAGGGCTCGGCGTCCTCCCCAGCACCCAGCCCCTGCCGGCCCCTACAAACAAACACACAAGAACAACAAGGACAGATGCAAACACAGGTACCTTCTCCGCCAATGGGAACTCCCTCTCAAACTCCCCTGTTTGCCGCCGCTGCTCGCAGCTGTACCGCTGCCTGGCTGGGCGGCCGCTTTTATGGGCCCCTTGATCAGCCAAGCTCCGCCCCCTACTCAGGGCTCGGCGTCCTTCCCAGCACCCAGCCCCTGCCGGCCCCTACAAACAAACACACAAGAACAACAAGGACAGATGCAAACACAGGTACCTTCTCCTCCAATGGGAACTCCCTCTCAAACTCCCCTGTTTGCTGCCGCTGCTCACAGCTGTACCGCTGCCTTGCTGGGCGGCCGCTTTTATGGGCCCCTTGATCAACGAAGCTCCGCCCCCTATTCAGGGCTCGGCGTCCTTCCCAGCACCCAGCCCCTGCCGGCCCCTACAAACAAACACACAAGAACAACAGGGACAGATGCCAACACAGGTACCTTCTCCTCCAATGGGAACCCCCTCTCAAACTCCCCTGTTAGCCGCCCTGTATGCTGCCGCTGCTCGCAGCTGTACCGCTGCCTGGCTGGGCGGCCGCTTTTATGGGCCCCTTGATCAGCCAAGCTCCGCCCCCTACTCGGGGCTCGGCGTCCTTCCCAGCACCCAGCCCCTGCCGGCCCCTACAAACAAACACACAAGGACAGATGCAAATACAGGTACCTTCTCCTCCAATGGGAACCCCCTCTCAAACTCCCCTGTTTGCCGCCGCTGCTCGCAGCTGTACCGCTGCCTGGCTGGGCGGCCGCTTTTATGGGCCCCTTGATCAGCCAAGATCCGCCCCCTACTCGGGGCTCGGCGTCCTTCCCAGCACCCAGCCCCTGCCGGCCCCTACAAACAAACACACAAGAACAACAAGGACAGATGCAAATACAGGTACCTTCTCCTCCAATGGGAACGCTCTCTCAAACTCCCCTGTTTGCTGCCGCTGCTCGCAGCTGTACCGCTGCCTGGCTGGGCGGCCGCTTTTATGGGCCCCTTGATCAGCCAAGCTCCGCCCCCTACTCGGGGCTCGGCGTCTTAGCCAGCACCCAGCCCCTGCCGGCCCCTACAAACAAACACACAAGAACAACAAGGAAAGATGCAAATACAGGTACCTTCTCCTCCAATGGGAACCCCCTCTCAAACTTCCCTGTTTGCTGCCGCTTCTCGCAGCTGTACCGCTGCCTGGCTGGGCGGCCGCTTTTATGGGCCCCTTGATCAGCCAAGCTCCGCCCCCTACTCGGGGCTCGGCGTCCTTCCCAGAACCCAGCCCCTGCCGGCCCCTACAAACAAACACACAAGAACAACAAGGACCGATGCAAATACAGGTACCTTCTCCTCCAATGTGAACCCCCTCTCAAACTCCCCTGTTTGCCGCCGCTGCTTGCAGCTGTACCGCTGCCTTGCTGGGCGGCCGCTTTTATGGGCCCCTTGATCAGCCAAGCTCCGCCCCCTACTCGGGGCTCGGCGTCCTTCCCAGCACCCAGCCCCTGCCGGCCCCTACAAACAAACACAGAAGAACAACAAGGACAGATGCAAATACAGGTACCTTCTCCTCCAATGGGAACCCCCTCTCAAACTCCCCTGTTTGCTGCCGCTGCTCGCAGCTGTACCGCTGCCTGGCTGGGCGGCCGCTTTTATGGGCCCCTTGATCAGCCAAGCTCCGCCCCCTACTCAGGGCTCGGCGTCCTTCAAAGCACCCAGCCCCTGCCGGCCCCTACAAACAAACAAACAAGAACAACAAGGACAGATGCAAACACAGGTACCTTCTCCTCCAATGGGAACTCCCTCTCAAACTCCCCTGTTAGCCGCCGCTGCTCGCAGCTGTACCGCTGCCTGGCTGGGCGGCTGCTTTTATGGGCCCCTTGATCAGCCAAGCTCCGCCCCCTACTCAGGGCTCGGCGTCCTTCCCAGCACCCAGCCCCTGCCGGCCCCTACAAACAAACACACAAGAACAACAAGGACAGATGCAAACACAGGTACCTTCTCCTCCAATGGGAACTCCCTCTCAAACTCCCCTGTTAGCCGCCGCTGCTCGCAGCTGTACCGCTGCCTGGCTGGGCGGCCGCTTTTATGGGCCCCTTGATCAGCCAAGCTCCGCCCCCTACTCAGGGCTCGGCGTCCTTCCCAGCACCCAGCCCCTGCCGGCCCCTTCAAACAAACACACAAGAACAACCAGGACAGATGCAAACACAGGTACCTTCTCCTCCAATGGGAACTCCCTCTCAAACTCCCCTGTTAGCCGCCGCTGCTCGCAGCTGTACCGCTGCCTTGCTGGGCGGCCGCTTTTATGGGCCCCTTGATCAGCGAAGCTCCGCCCCCTACTCAGGGCTCGGCGTCCTTCCCAGCACCCAGCCCCTGCCGGCCCCTACAAACAAACACACAAGAACAACAGGGACAGATGCCAACACAGGTACCTTCTCCTCCAATGGGAACCCCCTCTCAAACTCCCCTGTTTGCCGCCGCTGCTCGCAGCTGTACCGCTGCCTGGCTGGGCGGCCGCTTTTATGGGCCCCTTCGTCAGCCAAGCTCCGTCCCCTACTCAGGGCTCGGCGTCCTACCCAGCCCCTGCCGGCCCCTACAAACAAACACACAAGAACAACAAGGACAGATGCCAACACAGGTACCTTCTCCTCCAATGGGAACTCCCTCTCAAACTCCCCTGTTTGCCGTCGCTGCTCGCAGCTGTACCGCTGCCTGGCTCGGCGGCCGCTTTTATGGGCCCCTTGATCAGCCAAGCTCCGCCGCCTACTCAGGGCTCGGCGTCCTTCCCAGCACCAAGCCCCTGCCGGCCCCTACAAACAAACACACAAGAACAACAAGGACAGATGCCAATACAGGTACCTTCTCCTCCAATGGGAACTCCCTCTCAAACTCCCCTGTTTGCCGCCGCTGCTCACAGCTGTACCGCTGCCTGGCTGGGCGGCCGCTTTTATGGGCCCCTTGATCAGCCAAGTTCCGCCGCCTACTCAGGGCTCGGCGTCCTTCCCAGCACCCAGCCCCTGCCGGCCCCTACAAACAAACACACAAGAACAACAAGGACAGACGCCAATACAGGTACCTTCTCCTCCAATGGGAACTCCCTCTCAAACTCCCCTGTTTGCCGCCGCTGCTCGCAGCTGTACCGCTGCCTGGCTGGGCGGCCGCTTTTATGGGCCCCTTGATCAGCCAAGCTCCGCCCCCTACTCAGGGCTCGGCGTCCTTCCCAGCACCCAGCCCCTGCCGGCCCCTACAAACAAACACACAAGAACAACAAGGACAGATGCAAATACAGGTACCTTCTCCTCCAATGGGAACTCCCTCTCAAACTCCCCTGTTTGCCGCCGCTGCTCGCAGCTGTACCGCTGCCTGGCTGGGCGGCCGCTTTTATGGGCCCCTTGATCAGCCAAGCTCCGCCCCCTACTCAGGGCTCGGCGTCCTTCAAAGCACCCAGCCCCTGCCGGCCCCTACAAACAAACACACAAGAACAACAAGGACAGATGCAAACACAGGTACCTTCTCCTCCAATGGGAACTCCCTCTCAAACTCCCCTGTTAGCCGCCGCTGCTCGCAGCTGTACCGCTGCCTGGCTGGGCGGCTGCTTTTATGGGCCCCTTGATCAGCCAAGCTCCGCCCCCTACTCAGGGCTCGGCGTCCTTCCCAGCACCCAGCCCCTGCCGGCCCCTACAAACAAACACACAAGAACAACAAGGACAGATGCAAACACAGGTACCTTCTCCTCCAATGGGAACTCCCTCTCAAACTCCCCTGTTAGCCGCCGCTGCTCGCAGCTGTACCGCTGCCTGGCTGGGCGGCCGCTTTTATGGGCCCCTTGATCAGCCAAGCTCCGCCCCCTACTCAGGGCTCGGCGTCCTTCCCAGCACCCAGCCCCTGCCGGCCCCTTCAAACAAACACACAAGAACAACCAGGACAGATGCAAACACAGGTACCTTCTCCTCCAATGGGAACTCCCTCTCAAACTCCCCTGTTAGCCGCCGCTGCTCGCAGCTGTACCGCTGCCTGGCTGGGCGGCCGCTTTTATGGGCCCCTTCGTCAGCCAAGCTCCGTCCCCTACTCAGGGCTCGGCGTCCTTCCCAGCACCCAGCCCCTGCCGGCCCCTACAAACAAACACACAAGAACAACAAGGACAGATGCCAACACAGGTACCTTCTCCTCCAATGGGAACTCCCTCTCAAACTCCCCTGTTTGCCGTCGCTGCTCGCAGCTGTACCGCTGCCTGGCTCGGCGGCCGCTTTTATGGGCCCCTTGATCAGCCAAGCTCCGCCGCCTACTCAGGGCTCGGCGTCCTTCCCAGCACCAAGCCCCTGCCGGCCCCTACAAACAAACACACAAGAACAACAAGGACAGATGCCAATACAGGTACCTTCTCCTCCAATGGGAACTCCCTCTCAAACTCCCCTGTTTGCCGCCGCTGCTCACAGCTGTACCGCTGCCTGGCTGGGCGGCCGCTTTTATGGGCCCCTTGATCAGCCAAGTTCCGCCGCCTACTCAGGGCTCGGCGTCCTTCCCAGCACCCAGCCCCTGCCGGCCCCTACAAACAAACACACAAGAACAACAAGGACAGACGCCAATACAGGTACCTTCTCCTCCAATGGGAACTCCCTCTCAAACTCCCCTGTTTGCCGCCGCTGCTCGCAGCTGTACCGCTGCCTGGCTGGGCGGCCGCTTTTATGGGCCCCTTGATCAGCCAAGCTCCGCCCCCTACTCAGGGCTCGGCGTCCTTCCCAGCACCCAGCCCCTGCCGGCCCCTACAAACAAACACACAAGAACAACAAGGACAGATGCAAATACAGGTACCTTCTCCTCCAATGGGAACTCCCTCTCAAACTCCCCTGTTTGCCGCCGCTGCTCGCAGCTGTACCGCTGCCTGGCTGGGCGGCCGGTTTTATGGGCCCCTTGATCAGCCAAGCTCCGCCCCCTACTAAGGGCTCGGCGTCCTTCCCAGCACCCAGCCCCTGCCGGCCCCTACAAACAAACACACAAGAACAACAAGGACAGATGCAAATACAGGTACCTTCCCCTCCAATGGGAACTCCCTCTCAAACTCCCCTGTTAGCCGCCCTCTTTGTTTGCTGCCGCTGCTCGCAGCTGTACCGCTGCCTGGCTGGGCGGCCGCTTTTATGGGCCCCTTGATCAGCCAAGCTCCGCCCCCTACTCAGGGCTCGGTGTCCTTCCCAGCACCCAGCCCCTGCCGGCCCCTACAAACAAACACACAAGAACAACAAGGACAGATGCAAATACAGGGACCTTCCCCTCCAATGGGAACTCTCTCTCAAACTCCCCTGTTAGCCGCCCTGTTTGCTGCCGCTGTACCGCTGCCTGGCTGGGCAGCCGCTTTTATGGGCCCCTTGATCAGCCAAAGTCCGCCCCCTACTCAGGGCTCGGCGTCCTTCCCAGCACCCAGCCGTGCCGGCCCCTACAAACAAACACACAAGAACAACAAGGACAGATGCAAATACAGGTACCTTCCCCTCCAATGCGAACTCTCTCTCAAACTCCCCTGTTTGCTTCCGCTGCTCGCAGCTGTACCGCTGCCTGGCTGGGCGGCCGCTTTTATGGGCCCCTTGATCAGCCAAGCCCCGCCCACTACTCAGGGCTCGGCGTCCTTCCCAGCACCCAGCCCCTGCCGGCCCCTACAAACAAACAGACAAGAACAACAAGGATAGATGCAAATACAGGTACCTTCCCCTCCAATGGGAACTCCCTCTCAAACTCCCCTGTTTGCTGCCGCTGCTCGCAGCTGTACCGCTGCCTGGCTGGGCGGCCGCTTTTATGGGCCCCTTGATCAGCCAAGCCCCGCCCACTACTCAGGGCTCGGCGTCCTTCCCAGCACCCAGCCCCTGCCGGCCCCTACAAACAAACACACAAGAACAACAAGGACAGATGCAAATACAGGTACCTTCCCCTCCAATGGGAACTCCCTCTCAAACTCCCCTGTTTGCTGCCGCTGCTCGCAGCTGTACCGCTGCCTGGCAGGGCGGCCGCTTTTATGGGCCCCTTGATCAGCCAAGCCCCGCCCCCTACTCAGGGCTCGGCGTCCTTCCCAGCACCCAGCCCCTGCCGGCCCCTACAAACAAACACACAAGAACAACAAGGACAGATGCAAATACAGGTACGTTCACCTCCAATGGGAACTCCCTCTCAAACTCCCCTGTTAGCCGCCGCTGCTCGCAGCTGTACCGCTGCCTGGCTGGGCGGCCGCTTTTATGGGCCCCTTGATCAGCCAAGCTCCGCCCCCTACTCAGGGCTCGGCGTCCTTCTCAGCACCCAGCTCCTGCCGGCCCCTACAAACAAACACACAAGAACAACAAGGACAGATGCAAACACAAGTACCTTCTCCTCCAATGGGAACTCCCTCTCAAACTCCCCTGTTAGCCGCCGCTGCTCGCAGCTGTACCGCTGCCTGGCTGGGCGGCCGCTTTTATGGGCCCCTTGATCAGCCAAGCTCCGCCCCCTACTCGGGGCTCGGCGTCCTTCCCAGCACCCAGCCCCTGCCGGCCCCTACAAACAAACACACAAGAACAACAAGGACAGATGCAAATACAGGTACCTTCTCCTCCAATGGGAACCCCCTCTCAAACTCCCCTGTTTGCTGCCGCTGCTCGCAGCTGTACCGCTGCCTGGCTGGGCGGCCGCTTTTATGGCCCCCTTAATCAGCCAAGCTCCGCCCCCTACTGGGGGCTCGGCGTCCTTCCCAGCACCCAGCCCCTGCCGGCCCCTCCAAACAAACACACAAGAACAACAAGGACAGATGCAAACACAGGTACCTTCTCCTCCAATGGGAACTCCCTCTCAAACTCCCCTGTTAGCCGCCGCTGCTCGCAGCTGTACCGCTGCCTGGCTGGGCGGCCGCTTTTATCGGCCCCTTGATCAGCCAAGCTCCGCCCCCTACTCAGGGCTCAGCGTCCTTCCCACCACCCAGCCCCTGCCGACCCCTACAAACAAACACACAAGAAAAACAAGGACAGATGCAAATACAGGTACCTTCTCCTCCAATGGGAACCCCCTCTCAAACTCCGCTGTTTGCTGCCGCTGCTCGCAGCTGTACCGCTGCCTGGCTGGGCGGCCGCTTTTATGGGCCCCTTGATCAGCCAAGCTCCGCCCCCTACTCGGGGCTCGGCGTCCTTCCCAGCACCCAGCCCCTGACGGTCCCTACAAACAAACACACAAGGACAGATGCAAATACAGGTACCTTTTCCTCCAACGGGAACCCCCTCTCAAACTCCTCTGTTAGCCGCCCTGTTTGCTGCCGCTGCTCGCAGCTGTACCTCTGCCTGGCTGGGCGGCTGCTTTTATGGGCCCCTTGATCAGCCAAGCTCCGCCCCCTACTCGAGGCTCGGCGTCCTTCGCAGCACCCAGCCCCTGCCAGCCCCTACAAACAAACACCCAAGGACAGATGCAAATACAGGTACCTTCTCCTTCAACGGGAACCCCCTCTCAAACGCCCCTGTTTGCTGCCGCTGCTCGCAGCTGTACCGCTGCCTGGCTGGGCGGCCGCTTTTATGGGCCCCTTGATCAGCCAAGCTCCGCCCCCTACTCAGGGCTCAGCGTCCTTCCCAGCACCCAGCCCCTGCCGACCCCTACAAACAAACACACAAGAACAACAAGGACAGATGCAAATAGAGGTACCTTCTCCTCCAATGGGAACCCCCTCTCAAACTCCCCTGTTAGCCGCCCTGTTTGCTGCCGCTGCTCACAGCTGTACCGCTGCCTGGCTGGGCGGCCGCTTTTATGGCCCCCTTGATCAGCCAAGCTCCGCCCCCTACTCGGGGATCGGAGTCCTTCCCAGCACCCAGCCCCTGCCGGCCCCTCCAAACAAACACACAAGAACAACAAGGACAGATGCAAATACAGGTACCTTCTCCTCCAATGGGAACCCCCTCTCAAACTCCCCTGTTTGCTGCCGCTGCTCGCACCTGTACCGCTGCCTGGCTGGGCGGCCGCTTTTATGGGCCCCTTGATCAGCCAAGCTCCGCCCCCTACTCGGGGCTCGGCGTCCTTCCCAGCACCCAGCCCCTGCCGGCCCCTACAAACAAACACACAAGAACAACAAGGACAGATGCAAATACAGGTACCTTCTCCTCCAACGGGAACCCCCTCTCAAACTCCCCTGTTAGCCGCCCTGTTTGCTGCCGCTGCTCGCAGCTGTACCTCTGCCTGGCTGGGCGGCCGCTTTTATGGCCCCCTTGATCAGCCAAGCTCCGCCCCCTACTCGGGGTTCGGCGTCCTTCCCAGCACCCAGCCCCTGCCGGTCCCTCCAAACAAACACACAAGAACAACAAGGACAGATGCAAATACAGGTACCTTTTCCTCCAATGGGAACTCCCTCTCAAACTCCCCTGTTAGCCGCCGCTGCTCGCAGCTGTACCGCTGCCTGGCTGGGCGGCCGCTTTTATGGGCCCCTTGATCAGCCAAGCTCCGCCCCCTACTCAGGGCTCGGCATCCTTCTCAGCACCCAGCCCCTTCCGGCCCCTACAAACAAACACACAAGAACAACAAGGACAGATGCAAACACAAGTACCTTCTCCTCCAATGGGAACTCCCTCTCAAACTCCCCTGTTAGCCGCCGCTGCTCGCAGCTGTACCGCTGCCTGGCTGGGCGGCCGCTTTTATGGGCCCCTTGATCAGCCAAGCTCCGCCCCCTACTCCGGGCTCGGCGTCCTTCCCAGCACCCAGCCCCTGCCGACCCCTACAAACAAACACACAAGAAAAACAAGGACAGATGCAAATACAGGTACCTTCTCCTCCAATGGGAACCCCTTTCAAACTCCCCTGTTTGCTGCCGCTGCTCGCAGCTGTACCGCTGCCTGGCTGGGCGGCCGCTTTTATGGGCCCCTTGATCAGCCAAGCTCCGCCCCCTACTCGGGGCTCGGCGTCCTTCCCAGCACCCAGCCCCTGCCGGCCCCTACAAACAAACACACAAGAACAACAAGGACAGATGCAAATACAGGTACCTTCTCCTCCAATGGGAACCCCCTCTCAAACTCCCCTGTTAGCCGCCCTGTTTGCTGCCGCTGCTCGCAGCTGTACCGCTGCCTGGCTGGGCGGCCGCTTTTATGGCCCCCTTGATCAGCCGAGCTCCGCCCCCTACTGGGGGCTCGGCGTCCTTCCCAGCACCCAGCCCCTGCCGGCCCCTCCAAACAAACACACAAGAACAACAAGGACAGATGCAAACACAGGTACCTTCTCCTCCAATGGGAACTCCCTCTCAAACTCCCCTGTTAGCCGCCGCTGCTCGCAGCTGTACCGCTGCCTGGCTGGGCGGCCGCTTTTATAGGCCCCTTGATCAGCCAAGCTCCGCCCCCTACTCAGGGCTCAGCGTCCTTCCCAGCACCCAGCCCCTGCCGACCCCTACAAACAAACACACAAGAAAAACAAGGACAGATGCAAATACAGGTACCTTCTCCTCCAATGGGAACCCCCTCTCAAACTCCCCTGTTTGCTGCCGCTGCTCGCAGCTGTACCGCTGCCTGGCTGGGCGGCCGCTTTTATGGGCCCCTTGATCAGCCAAGCTCCGCCCCCTACTCGGGGCTCGGCGTCCTTCCCAGCACCCAGCCCCTGACGGTCCCTACAAACAAACACACAAGGACAGATGCAAATACAGGTACCTTTTCCTCCAACGGGAACCCCCTCTCAAACTCCTCTGTTAGCCGCCCTGTTTGCTGCCGCTGCTCGCAGCTGTACCTCTGCCTGGCTGGGCGGCTGCTTTTATGGGCCCCTTGATCAGCCAAGCTCCGCCCCCTACTCGAGGCTCGGCGTCCTTCGCAGCACCCAGCCCCTGCCAGCCCCTACAAACAAACACCCAAGGACAGATGCAAATACAGGTACCTTCTCCTTCAACGGGAACCCCCTCTCAAACTCCCCTGTTTGCTGCCGCTGCTCGCAGCTGTACCGCTGCCTGGCTGGGCGGCCGCTTTTATGGGCCCCTTGATCAGCCAAGCTCCGCCCCCTACTCAGGGCTCAGCGTCCTTCCCAGCACCCAGCCCCTGCCGACCCCTACAAACAAACACACAAGAACAACAAGGACAGATGCAAATACAGGTACCTTCTCCTCCAATGGGAACCCCCTCTCAAACTCCCCTGTTAGCCGCCCTGTTTGCTGCCGCTGCTCACAGCTGTACCGCTGCCTGGCTGGGCGGCCGCTTTTATGGACCCCTTGATCAGCCAAGCTCCGCCCCCTACTCGGGGATCGGAGTCCTTCCCAGCACCGAGCCCCTGCCGGCCCCTCCAAACAAACACACAAGAACAACAAGGACAGATGCAAACACAGGTACCTTCTCCTCCAATGGGAACTCCCTCTCAAACTCCCCTGTTAGCCGCCGCTGCTCGCAGCTGTACCGCTGCCTGGCTGGGCGGCCGCTTTTATAGGCCCCTTGATCAGCCAAGCTCCGCCCCCTACTCAGGGCTCAGCGTCCTTCCCAGCACCCAGCCCCTGCCGACCCCTACAAACAAACACAAAAGAAAAACAAGGACAGATGCAAATACAGGTACCTTCTCCTCCAATGGGAACCCCCTCTCAAACTCCCCTGTTTGCTGCCGCTGCTCGCAGCTGTACCGCTGCCTGGCTGGGCGGCCGCTTTTATGGGCCCCTTGATCAGCCAAGCTCCGCCCCCTACTCGGGGCTCGGCGTCCTTCCCAGCACCCAGCCCCTGCCGGCCCCTACAAACAAACACACAAGAACAACAAGGACAGATGCAAATACAGGTACCTTCTCCTCCAACGGGAACCCCCTCTCAAACTCCCCTGTTAGCCGCCCTGTTTGCTGCCGCTGCTCGCAGCTGTACCTCTGCCTGGCTGGGCGGCCGCTTTTATGGGCCCCTTGATCAGCCAAGCTCCGCCCCCTACTCGGGGCTCGGCGTCCTTCCCAGCACCCAGCCCCTGCCGGTCCCTACAAACAAACACACAAGGACAGATGCAAATACAGGTACCTTTTCCTCCAACGGGAACCCCCTCTCAAACTCCTCTGTTAGCCGCCCTGTTTGCTGCCGCTGCTCGCAGCTGTACCTCTGCCTGGCTGGGCGGCCACTTTTATGGGCCCCTTGATCAGCCAAGCTCCGCCCCCTACTCGAGGCTCGGCGTCCTTCCCAGCACCCAGCCCCTGCCGGCCCCTACAAACAAACACACAAGAACAACAAGGACAGATGCAAATACAGGTACGTTCACCTCCAATGGGAACTCCCTCTCAAACTCCCCTGTTAGCCGCCGCTGCTCGCAGCTGTACCGCTGCCTGGCTGGGCGGCCGCTTTTATGGGCCCCTTGATCAGCCAAGCTCCGCCCCCTACTCAGGGCTCGGCGTCCTTCTCAGCACCCAGCCCCTGCCGGCCCCTACAAACAAACACACAAGAACAACAAGGACAGATGCAAACACAAGTACCTTCTCCTCCAATGGGAACTCCCTCTCAAACTCCCCTGTTAGCCGCCGCTGCTCGCAGCTGTACCGCTGCCTGGCTGGGCGGCCGCTTTTATGGGCCCCTTGATCAGCCAAGCTCCGCCCACTACTCAGGGGTCGGCGTCCTTCCCAGCACCCAGCCCCTGCCGACCCCTACAAACAAACACACAAGAAAAACAAGGACAGATGCAAATACAGGTACCTTCTCCTCCAATGGGAACCCCTTTCAAACTCCCCTGTTTGCTGCCGCTGCTCGCAGCTGTACCGCTGCCTAGCTGGGCGGCCGCTTTTATGGGCCCCTTGATCAGCCAAGCTCCGCCCCCTACTCGGGGCTCGGCGTCCTTCCCAGCACCCAGCCCCTGCCGGCCCCTACAAACAAACACACAAGAACAACAAGGACAGATGCAAATACAGGTACCTTCTCCTCCAATGGGAACCCCCTCTCAAACTCCCCTGTTAGCCGCCCTGTTTGCTGCCGCTGCTCGCAGCTGTACCGCTGCCTGGCTGGGCGGCCGCTTTTATGGCCCCCTTGATCAGCCAAGCTCCGCCCCCTACTCGGGGCTCGGCGTCCTTCCCAGCACCCAGCCCCTGCCGGCCCCTCCAAACAAACACACAAGAACAACAAGGACAGATGCAAACACAGGTACCTTCTCCTCCAATGGGAACTCCCTCTCAAACTCCCCTGTTAGCCGCCGCTGCTCGCAGCTGTACCGCTGCCTGGCTGGGCGGCCGCTTTTATAGGCCCCTTGATCAGCCAAGCTCCGCCCCCTACTCAGGGCTCAGCGTCCTTCCCAGCACCCAGCCCCTGCCGACCCCTACAAACAAACACACAAGAAAAACAAGGACAGATGCAAATACAGGTACCTTCTCCTCCAATGGGAACCCCCTCTCAAACTCCCCTGTTTGCTGCCGCTGCTCGCAGCTGTACCGCTGCCTGGCTGGGCGGCCGCTTTTATGGGCCCCTTGATCAGCCAAGCTCCGCCCCCTACTCGGGGCTCGGCGTCCTTCCCAGCACCCAGCCCCTGCCGGTCCCTACAAACAAACACACAAGGACAGATGCAAATACAGGTACCTTTTCCTCCAACGGGAACCCCCCTCTCAAACTCCTCTGTTAGCCGCCCTGTTTGCTGCCGCTGCTCGCAGCTGTACCTCTGCCTGGCTGGGCGGCTGCTTTTATGGGCCCCTTGATCAGCCAAGCTCCGCCCCCTACTCGAGGCTCGGCGTCCTTCGCAGCACCCAGCCCCTGCCAGCCCCTACAAACAAACACCCAAGGACAGATGCAAATACAGGTACCTTCTCCTTCAACGGGAACCCCCTCTCAAACTCCCCTGTTTGCTGCCGCTGCTCGCAGCTGTACCGCTGCCTGGCTGGGCGGCCGCTTTTATGGGCCCCTTGATCAGCCAAGCTCCGCCCCCTACTCAGGGCTCAGCGTCCTTCCCAGCACCCAGCCCCTGCCGACCCCTACAAACAAACACACAAGAACAACAAGGACAGATGCAAATACAGGTACCTTCTCCTCCAATGGGAACCCCCTCTCAAACTCCCCTGTTAGCCGCCCTGTTTGCTGCCGCTGCTCACAGCTGTACCGCTGCCTGGCTGGGCGGCCGCTTTTATGGCCCCCTTGATCAGCCAAGCTCCGCCCCCTACTCGGGGATCGGAGTCCTTCCCAGCACCCAGCCCCTGCCGGCCCCTCCAAACAAACACACAAGAACAACAAGGACAGATGCAAATACAGGTACGTTCACCTCCAATGGGAACTCCCTCTCAAACTCCCCCTGTTAGCCGCCGCTGCTCGCAGCTGTACCGCTGCCTGGCTGGGCGGCCGCTTTTATGGGCCCCTTGATCAGCCAAGCTCCGCCCCCTACTCAGGGCTCGGCGTCCTTCTCAGCACCCAGCCCCTGCCGGCCCCTACAAACAAACACACAAGAACAACAAGGACAGATGCAAACACAAGTACCTTCTCCTCCAATGGGAACTCCCTCTCAAACTCCCCTGTTAGCCGCCGCTGCTCGCAGCTGTACCGCTGCCTGGCTGGGCGGCCGCTTTTATGGGCCCCTTGATCAGCCAAGCTCCGCCCCCTACTCGGGGCTCGGCGTCCTTGCCAGCACCCAGCCCCTGCCGGCCCCTACAAACAAACACACAAGAACAACAAGGACAGATGGAAATACAGGTACCTTCTCCTCCAATGGGAACCCCCTCTCAAACTCCCCTGTTAGCCGCCCTGTTTGCTGCCGCTGCTCGCAGCTGTACCGCTGCCTGGCTGGGCGGCCGCTTTTATGGCCCCCTTGATCAGCCAAGCTCCGCCCCCTACTCGGGGCTCGGCGTCCTTCCCAGCACCCAGCCCCTGCCGGCCCCTCCAAACAAACACACAAGAACAACAAGGACAGATGCAAACACAGGTACCTTCTCCTCCAATGGGAACTCCCTCTCAAACTCCCCTGTTAGCCGCCGCTGTTTGCAGCTGTACCGCTGCCTGGCTGGGCGGCCGCTTTTATAGGCCCCTTGATCAGCCAAGCTCCGCCCCCTACTCAGGGCTCAGCGTCCTTCCCAGCACCCAGCCCCTGCCGACCCCTACAAACAAACACACAAGAAAAACAAGGACAGATGCAAATACAGGTACCTTCTCCTCCAATGGGAACCCCCTCTCAAACTCCCCTGTTAGCCGCCCTGTTTGCTGCCGCTGCTCGCAGCTGTACCGCTGCCTGGCTGGGCGGCCGCTTTTATGGGCCCCTTGATCAGCCAAGCTCCGCCCCGTACTCAGGGCTCGGCGTCCTTCCCAGCACCCAGCCCCTGCCGGCCCCTACAAACAAACACACAAGGACAGATGCAAATACAGGTACCTTCTCCTCCAACGGTAACCCCCTCTCAAACTCCCCTGTTAGCCGCCCTGTTTGCTGCCGCTTCTCGCAGCTGTACCGCTGCCTGGCTGGGCGGCCGCCTTTATGGGCCCCTTTATCAGCCAAGCTCCGCCCCCTACTCGGGGCTCGGCGTCCTTCCCAGCACCCAGCCCCTTCCGGCCCCTACAAACAAACACACAAGAACAACAAGGACAGATGCAAATACAGGTACCTTCTCCTCCAATGGGAACACCCTCTCAAACTCCCCTGTTCGCTGCCGCTACTCGCAGCTGTACCGCTGCCTGGCTGGGCGGCCGCTTTTATGGGCCCCTTGATCAGCCAAGCTCCGCCCCCTACTCGGGGCTCGGCGTCCTTCCCAGCACCCAGCCCCTGCCGGCCCCTACAAACAAACACACAAGAACAACAAGGACAGATGCAAATACAGGTACCTTCTCCTCCAATGGGAACCCCCTCTCAAACTCCCCTGTTTGCTGCCGCTGCTCGCAGCTGTACCGCTGCCTGGCTGGGCGGCCCCTTTTATGGGCCCCTTGATCAGCCAAGCTCCGCCCCCTACTCGGGGCTCGGCGTCCTTCCCAGCACCCAGCCCCTGCCGGCCCCTACAAACAAACACACAAGAACAACAAGGACAGATGCAAATACAGGTACCTTCTCCTCCAACGGGAACCCCCTCTCAAACTCCCCAGTTAGCCGCCCTGTTTGCTGCCGCTGCTCGCAGCTGTACCGCTGCCTGGCTGGGCGGCCGCTTTTATGGGCCCCTTGATCACCCAAGCTCCGCCCCCTACTCGGGGCTCGGCGTCCTTCCCAGCACCCAGCCCCTGCCGGCCCCTACAAACAAACACACAAGAACAACAAGGACAGATGCAAATACAGGTACCTTCTCCTCCAATGGGAACCCCCTCTCAAACTCCCCTGTTTGCTGCCGCTGCTCGCAGCTGTACCGCTGCCTGGCTGGGCGGCCCCTTTTATGGGCCCCTTGATCAGCCAAGCTCCGCCCCCTACTCGGGGCTCGGCGTCCTTCCCAGCACCCAGCCCCTGCCGGCCCCTACAAACAAACACACAAGAACAACAAGGACAGATGCAAATACAGGTACCTTCTCCTCCAACGGGAACCCCCTCTCAAACTCCCCAGTTAGCCGCCCTGTTTGCTGCCGCTGCTCGCAGCTGTACCGCTTCCTGGCTGGGCGGCCGCTTTTATGGGCCCCTTGATCACCCAAGCTCCGCCCCCTACTCGGGGCTCGGCGTCCTTCCCAGCACCCAGCCCCTGCCGGCCCCTACAAACAAACACACAAGAACAACAAGGACAGATGCAAATACAGGTACCTTCTCCTCCAACGGGAACCCCCTCTCAAACTCCCCTGTTAGCCGCCGCTGCTCGCAGCTGTACCGCTGCCTGGCTGGGCGACCGCTTTTATGGGCCCCTTGATCAGCCAAGCTCCGCTCCCTACTCGGGGCTCGGCGTCCTTCCCAGCACCCAGCCCCTGCCGGCCCCTACAAACAAACACACAAGAACAGATGCAAATACAGGTACCTTCTCCTCCAACGGGAACCCCCTCTCAAACTCCCCTGTTAGCCGCCCTGTTTGCTGCCACTGCTCGCAGCTGTACCGCTGCCTGGCTGGGCGGCCGCTTTTATGGGATCCTTGATCAGCCAAGCTCCGCCCCCTACTCGGGGCTCGGCGTGCTTCCCAGCACCCAGCCCCTGCCGGCCCCTACAAACAAACACACAAGAACAACAAGGACAGATGCAAATACAGGTACCTTCTCCTCCAATGGGAACCCCCTCTCAAACTGCCCTGTTTGCTGCCGCTGATCGCAGCTGTACCGCTGGCTGACTGGGCGGCCGCTTTTATGGGCCCCTGGTTCAGCCAAGCTCCGCCCCCTACTCGGGGCTCGGCGTCCTTCCCAGCACCCAGCCCCTGCCGGCCCCTACAAACAAACACACAAGAACAACAAGGACAGATGCAAATACAGGTACCTTCTCCTCCAATGGGAACCCCCTCTCAAACTCCCCAGTTTGCTGCCGCTGCTCGCAGCTGTACCGCTGCCTGGCTGGGCGGCCGCTTTTATGGGCCCCTTGATCAGCCAAGCTCCGCCCCCTACTCGGGGCTCGGCGTCCTTCCCAGCACCCAGCCCCTGCCGGCCCCTACAAACAAACACACAAGAACAACAAGGAGAGATGCAAATACAGGTACCTTCTCCTCCAACGGGAACCCCCTCTCAAACTCCCCTGTTAGCCGCCCTGTTTGCTGCCGCTGCTCGCAGCTGTACCGCTGCCTGGCTGGGCGGCCGCTTTTATGGGCCCCTTGATCAGCCAAGCTCCGCCCCCTACTCGGGGCTCGGCGTCCTTCCCAGCACCCCAGCCCCTGCCGGCCCCTACAAACAAACACACAAGAACAACAAGGACAGATGCAAATACAGGTACCTTCTCCTCCAACGGGAACCCCCTCTCAAACTCCCCTGTTAGCCGCCGCTGCTCGCAGCTGTACCGCTGCATGGCTGGGCGACCGCTTTTATGGGCCCCTTGATCAGCCAAGCTCCGCTCCCTACTCGGGGCTCGGCGTCCTTCCCAGCACCCAGCCCCTGCCGGCCCCTACAAACAAACACACAGGAACAGATGCAAATACAGGTACCTTCTCCTCCAACGGGAACCCCCTCTCAAACTCCCCTGTTAGCCGCCCTGTTTGCTGCCACTGCTCGCAGCTGTACCGCTGCCTGGCTGGGCGGCCGCTTTTATGGGATCCTTGATCAGCCAAGCTCCGCCCCCTACTCGGGGCTCGGCGTGCTTCCCAGCACCCAGCCCCTGCCGGCCCCTACAAACAAACACACAAGAACAACAAGGACAGATGCAAATACAGGTACCTTCTCCTCCAATGGGAACCCCCTCTCAAACTGCCCTGTTTGCTGCCGCTGATCGCAGCTGTACCGCTGGCTGACTGGGCGGCCGCTTTTATGGGCCCCTGGTTCAGCCAAGCTCCGCCCCCTACTCGGGGCTCGGCGTCCTTCCCAGCACCCAGCCCCTGCCGGCCCCTACAAACAAACACACAAGAACAGATGCAAATACAGGTACCTTCTCCTCCAACGGGAACCCCCTCTCAAACTCCCCTGTTAGCCGCCCTGTTTGCTGCCACTGCTCGCAGCTGTACCGCTGCCTGGCTGGGCGGCCGCTTTTATGGGATCCTTGATCAGCCAAGCTCCGCCCCCTACTCGGGGCTCGGCGTGCTTCCCAGCACCCAGCCCCTGCCGGCCCCTACAAACAAACACACAAGAACAACAAGGACAGATGCAAATACAGGTACCTTCTCCTCCAATGGGAACCCCCTCTCAAACTGCCCTGTTTGCTGCCGCTGATCGCAGCTGTACCGCTGGCTGACTGGGCGGCCGCTTTTATGGGCCCCTGGTTCAGCCAAGCTCCGCCCCCTACTCGGGGCTCGGCGTCCTTCCCAGCACCCAGCCCCTGCCGGCCCCTACAAACAAACACACAAGAACAACAAGGACAGATGCAAATACAGGTACCTTCTCCTCCAATGGGAACCCCCTCTCAAACTCCCCAGTTTGCTGCCGCTGCTCGCAGCTGTACCGCTGCCTGGCTGGGCGGCCGCTTTTATGGGCCCCTTGATCAGCCAAGCTCCGCCCCCCTACTCGGGGGCTCGGCGTCCTTCCCAGCACCCAGCCCCTGCCGGCCCCTACAAACAAACACACAAGAAACAACAAGGAGAGATGCAAATACAGGTACCTTCTCCTCCAACGGGAACCCCCTCTCAAACTCCCCTGTTAGCCGCCCTGTTTGCTGCCGCTGCTCGCAGCTGTACCGCTGCCTGGCTGGGCGGCCGCTTTTATGGGCCCCTTGATCAGCCAAGCTCCGCCCCCTACTCGGGGCTCGGCGTCCTTCCCAGCACCCAGCCCCTGCCGGCCCCTACAAACAAACACACAAGAACAACAAGGACAGATGCAAATACAGGTACCTTCTCCTCCAACGGGAACCCCCTCTCAAACTCCCCAGTTAGCCGCCCTGTTTGCTGCCGCTGCTCGCAGCTGTACCGCTGCCTGGCTGGGCGGCCGCTTTTATGGGCCCCTTGATCAGCCAAGCTCCGCCCCCTACTCGGGGCTCGTCGTCCTACCCAGCCCCTGCCGGCCCCTACAAACAAACACACAAGAAAAACAAGGACAGATGCAAATACAGGTACCTTCTCCTCCAATGGGAACCCCCTCTCAAACTCCCCTGTTTGCTGCCGCTGCTCGCAGCTGTACCGCTGCCTGGCTGGGCGGCCCGCTTTTATGGGCCCCTTGATCAGCCAAGCTCCGCCCCCTACTCGGGGCTCGGCGTCCTTCCCAGCACCCAGCCCCTGCCGGCCCCTACAAACAAACACACAAGAACAACAAGGACAGATGCAAATACAGGTACCTTCTCCTCCAAGGGGAACCCCCTCTCAAACTCCCCAGTTAGCCGCACTGTTTGCTGCCGCTGCTCGCAGCTGTACCGCTGCCTGGCTGGGCGGCCGCTTTTATGAGCCCCTTGATCACCCAAGCTCCGCCCCCTACTCGGGGCTCGGCGTCCTTCCCAGCACCCAGCCCCTGCCGGCCCCTACAAACAAAACACACAAGAACAACAAGGAGAGATGCAAATACAGGTACCTTCTCCTCCAACGGGAACCCCCTCTCAAACTCCCCTGTTAGGCGCCCTGTTTGCTGCCGCTGCTCGCAGCTGTACCGCTGCCTGGCTGGGCGGCCTCTTTTATGGGCCCCTTGATCAGCCAAGCTCCGCCCCCTACTCGGGGCTCGGCGTCCTTCTCAGCACCCAGCCCCTGCCGGCCCCTACAAACAAACACACAAGAACAACAAGGACAGATGCAAATACAGGTACCTTCTCCTCCAACGGGAACCCCCTCTCAAACTCCCCAGTTAGCCGCCCTGTTTGCTGCCGCTGCTCGCAGCTGTACCGCTGCCTGGCTGGGCGGCCGCTTTTATGGGCCCCTTGATCAGCCAAGCTCCGACCCCTACTCGGGGCTCGGCGTCCTTCCCAGCACCCAGCCCCTGCCGGCCCCTACAAACAAACACACAAGAACAGATGCAAATACAGGTACCTTCTCCTCCAACGGGAACCCCCTCTCAAACTCCACTGTTAGCCGCCCTGTTTGCTGCCACTGCTCGCAGCTGTACCGCTGCCTGGCTGGGTGGCCGCTTTTATGGGCCCCTTGATTAGCCAAGCTCCGCCCCCTACTCGGGGCTCGGCGTCCTTCGCAGCACCCAGCCCCTGCCGGCCCCTACAAACAAACACACAAGGACAGAGGCAAATACAGGTATCTTCTCCTCCAACGGGAACCCCCTCTCAAACTCCCCTGTTAGCCGCCCTGTTTGCTGCCGCTGCTCGCAGCTGTACCGCTGCCTGGCTGGGCCGCCGCTTTTATGGGACCCTTGATCAGCCAAGCTCCGCCCCCTACTCGGGGCTCGGCGTCCTTCCCAGCACCCAGCCCCTGCCGGCCAATACAAACAAACACACAAGAACACAAGGACAGATGCAAATACAGGTACCTTCTCCTCCAATGGGAACTCCCTCTCAAACTGCCCTGTTTGCTGCCGCTGCTCGCAGCTGTACCGCTGCCTGGCTGGGCGGCCGCTTTTATGGGCCCCTTGATCAGCCAAGCTCCGCCCCCTACTCGGGGCTCGCGTCCTTCCCAGCACCCAGCCCCGGCCGGCCCCTACAAACAAACACACAAGAACAACAAGGACAGATGCAAATACAGGTACCTTCTCCTTCAATGGGAACCCCCTCTCAAACTCCCCTGTTTGCTGCGCTGCTCGCAGCTGTACCGCTGCCTGGCTGGGCGGCCGCTTTTATGGGCCCCTTGATCAGCCAAGCTCCGCCCCCTACTCGGGGCTCGGCGTCCTTCCCAGCACCCAGCCCCTGCCGGCCCCTACAAACAAACACACAAGAACAACAAGGACAGATGCAAATACAGGTACCTTCTCCTCCAACGGGAACCCCCTCTCAAACTCCCCAGTTAGCCGCCCTGTTTGCTGCCGCTGCTCGCAGCTGTACCGCTGCCTGGCTGGGCGGCCGCTTTTATGGGCCCCTTGATCAGCCAAGCTCCGCCCCCTACTCGGGGCTCGGCGTCCTTCCCAGCACCCAGCCCCTGCCGGCCCCTACAAACAAACACACAAGAACAACAAGGACAGATGCAAATACAGGTACCTTCTCCTCCAACGGGAACCCCCTCTCAAACTCCCCAGTTAGCCGCCCTGTTTGCTGCCGCTGCTCGCAGCTGTACCGCTGCCTGGCTGGGCGGCCGCTTTTATGGGCCCCTTGATCAGCCAAGCTCCGCCCCCTACTCGGGGCTCGGCGTCCTTCCCAGCACCCAGCCCCTGCCGGCCCCTACAAACAAACACACAAGAACAACAAGGACAGATGCAAATACAGGTACCTTCTCCTCCAACGGGAACTCCCTTTCAAACTCCCCTGTTAGCCGCCGCTGCTCGCAGCTGTACCGCTGCCTGGCTGGGCGACCGCTTTTATGACCCCCTTGATTAGCCAAGCTCCGCTCCCTACTCGGGGCTCGGGTCCTTCCCAGCACCCAGCCCCTGCCGGCCCCTACAAACAAACACACAAGAACAGATGCAAATACAGGTACCTTCTCCTCCAACGGGAACCCTCTCTCAAACTCCCCTGTTAGCCGCCCTGTTTGCTGCCACTGCTCGCAGCTGTACCGCTGCCTGGCGGGGCGGCCGCTTTTATGGGCCCCTTGATCAGCCAAGCTCCGCCCCCTACTCGGGGCTCGGCGTCCTTCCCAGCACCCAGCCCCTGCCGGCCCCTACAAACAAACACACAAGAACAACAAGGACAGATGCAAATACAGGTACCTTCTCCTCCAATGGGAATCCCCTCTCAAACTGCCCTGTTTGCTGCCGCTGATCGCAGCTGTACCGCTGGCTGGCTGGGCGGCCGCTTTTATGGGCCCCTTGTTCAGCCAAGCTCCGCCCCCTACTCGGGGCTCTGTGTCCTTCCCAGCACCCAGCCCCTGCCGGCCCCTACAAACAAACGCACAAGAACAACAAGGACAGATGCAAATACAGGTACCTTCTCCTCCAATGGGAACCCCCTCTCAAACTCCCCTGTTTGCTGCCGCTGCTCGCAGCTGTACCGCTGCCTGGCTGGGCGGCCGCTTTTATGGCCCCCTTGATCAGCCAAGCTCCGCCCCCTACTCGGGGCTCGGCGTCCTTCCCAGCACCCAGCCCCTGCCGGCCCCTACAAACAAACACACAAGAACAACAAGGACAGATGCAAATACAGGTACCTTCTCCTCCAATGGGAACCCCCTCTCAAACTGCCCTGTTTGCTGCCGCTGATCGCAGCTGTACCGCTGGCTGGCTGGGCGGCCGCTTTTATGGGCCCCTTGATCAGCCAAGCTCCGCCCCCTACTCGGGGCTCGGCGTCCTTCCCAGCACCCAGCCCCTGCCGGCCCCTACAAACAAACACACAAGAACAACAAGGACAGATGCAAATACAGGTACCTTCTCCTCCAACGGGAACGCCCTCTCAAACTCCCCTGTTAGTCGCCCTGTTTGCTGCCGCTGCTCGCAGCTGTACCGCTGCCTGGCTGGGCGGCCGCTTTTATGGGCCCCTTGATCAGCCAAGCTCCGCCCCCTACTCGGGGCTCGGCGTCCCTCCCAGCACCCAGCCCCTGCCGGCCCCTACAAACAAACACACAAGAACAACAAGGACAGATGCAAATACAGGTACCTTCTCCTCCAACGGGAACGCCCTCTCAAACTCCCCAGTTAGCCGCCCTGTTTGCTGCCGCTGCTCGCAGCTGTACCGCTGCCTGGCTGGGCGGCCTCTTTTATGGGCCCCTTGATCAGCCAAGCTCCGCCCCCTACTCGGGGCTCGGCGTCCTTCCCAGCACCCAGCCCCTGCCGGCCCCTACAAACAAACACACAAGAACAACAAGGACAGATGCAAATACAGGTACCTTCTCCTCCAACGGGAACCCCCTCTCAAACTCCCCAGTTAGCCGCCCTGTTTGCTGCCGCTGCTCGCAGCTGTACCGCTGCCTGGCTGGGCGGCCGCTTTTATGGGCCCCTTGATCAGCCAAGCTCCGACCCCTACTCGGGGCTCGGCGTCCTTCCCAGCACCCAGCCCCTGCCGGCCCCTACAAACAAACACACAAGAACAGATGCAAATACAGGTACCTTCTCCTCCAACGGGAACCCCCTCTCAAACTCCCCTGTTAGCCGCCCTGTTTGCTGCCACTGCTCGCAGCTGTACCGCTGCCTGGCTGGGTGGCCGCTTTTATGGGCCCCTTGATTAGCCAAGCTCCGCCCCCTACTCGGGGCTCGGCGTCCTTCGCAGCACCCAGCCCCTGCCGGCCCCTACAAACAAACACACAAGGACAGAGGCAAATACAGGTACCTTCTCCTCCAACGGGAACCCCCTCTCAAACTCCCCTGTTAGCCGCCCTGTTTGCTGCCGCTGCTCGCAGCTGTACCGCTGCCTGGCTGGGCCGCCGCTTTTATGGGCCCCTTGATCAGCCAAGCTCCGCCCCCTACTCGGGGCTCGGCGTCCTTCCCAGCACCCAGCCCCTGCCGGCCCCTACAAACAAACACACAAGAACAACAAGGACAGATGCAAATACAGGTACCTTCTCCTCCAATGGGAACTCCCTCTCAAACTGCCCTTTTGCTGCCGCTGCTCGCAGCTGTACCGCTGCCTGGCTGGGCGGCCGCTTTTATGGGCCCCTTGATCAGCCAAGCTCCGCCCCCTACTCGGGGCTCGGCGTCCTTCCCAGCACCCAGCCCCTGCCGGCCCCTACAAACAAACACACAAGAACAACAAGGACAGATGCAAATACAGGTACCTTCTCCTTCAATGGGAACCCCCTCTCAAACTCCCCTGTTTGCTGCCGCTGCTCGCAGCTGTACCGCTGCCTGGCTGGGCGGCCGCTTTTATGGGCCCCTTGATCAGCCAAGCTCCGCCCCCTACTCGGGGCTCGGCGTCCTTCCCAGCACCCAGCCCCTGCCGGCCCCTACAAACAAACACACAAGAACAACAAGGACAGATGCAAATACAGGTACCTTCTCCTCCAACGGGAACGCCCTCTCAAACTCCCCAGTTAGCCGCCCTGTTTGCTGCCGCTGCTCGCAGCTGTACCGCTGCCTGGCTGGGCGGCCTCTTTTATGGGCCCCTTGATCAGCCAAGCTCCGCCCCCTACTCGGGGCTCGGCGTCCTTCCCAGCACCCAGCCCCTGCCGGCCCCTACAAACAAACACACAAGAACAACAAGGACAGATGCAAATACAGGTACCTTCTCCTCCAACGGGAACCCCCTCTCAAACTCCCCAGTTAGCCGCCCTGTTTGCTGCCGCTGCTCGCAGCTGTACCGCTGCCTGGCTGGGCGGCCGCTTTTATGGGCCCCTTGATCAGCCAAGCTCCGACCCCTACTCGGGGCTCGGCGTCCTTCCCAGCACCCAGCCCCTGCCGGCCCCTACAAACAAACACACAAGAACAGATGCAAATACAGGTACCTTCTCCTCCAACGGGAACCCCCTCTCAAACTCCCCTGTTAGCCGCCCTGTTTGCTGCCACTGCTCGCAGCTGTACCGCTGCCTGGCTGGGTGGCCGCTTTTATGGGCCCCTTGATTAGCCAAGCTCCGCCCCCTACTCGGGGCTCGGCGTCCTTCGCAGCACCCAGCCCCTGCCGGCCCCTACAAACAAACACACAAGGACAGAGGCAAATACAGGTACCTTCTCCTCCAACGGGAACCCCCTCTCAAACTCCCCTGTTAGCCGCCCTGTTTGCTGCCGCTGCTCGCAGCTGTACCGCTGCCTGGCTGGGCCGCCGCTTTTATGGGCCCCTTGATCAGCCAAGCTCCGCCCCCTACCCGGGGCTCGGCGTCCTTCCCAGCACCCAGCCCCTGCCGGCCCCTACAAACAAACACACAAGAACAACAAGGACAGATGCAAATACAGGTACCTTCTCCTCCAATGGGAACTCCCTCTCAAACTGCCCTTTTGCTGCCGCTGCTCGCAGCTGTACCGCTGCCTGGCTGGGCGGCCGCTTTTATGGGCCCCTTGATCAGCCAAGCTCCGCCCCCTACTCGGGGCTCGGCGTCCTTCCCAGCACCCAGCCCCTGCCGGCCCCTACAAACAAACACACAAGAACAACAAGGACAGATGCAAATACAGGTACCTTCTCCTTGAATGGGAACCCCCTCTCAAACTCCCCTGTTTGCTGCCGCTGCTCGCAGCTGTACCGCTGCCTGGCTGGGCGGCCGCTTTTATGGGCCCCTTGATCAGCCAAGCTCCGCCCCCTACTCGGGGCTCGGCGTCCTTCCCAGCACCCAGCCCCTGCCGGCCCCTACAAACAAACACACAAGAACAACAAGGACAGATGCAAATACAGGTACCTTCTCCTCCAACGGGAACCCCCTCTCAAACTCCCCAGTTAGCCGCCCTGTTTGCTGCCGCTGCTCGCAGCTGTACCGCTGCCTGGCTGGGCGGCCGCTTTTATGGGCCCCTTGATCAGCCAAGCTCCGCCCCCTACTCGGGGCTCGGCGTCCTTCCCAGCACCCAGCCCCTGCCGGCCCCTACAAACAAACACACAAGAACAACAAGGACAGATGCAAATACAGGTACCTTCTCCTCCAACGGGAACTCCCTTTCAAACTCCCCTGTTAGCCGCCGCTGCTCGCAGCTGTACCGCTGCCTGGCTGGGCGACCGCTTTTATGACCCCCTTGATTAGCCAAGCTCCGCTCCCTACTCGGGGCTCGGGTCCTTCCCAGCACCCAGCCCCTGCCGGCCCCTACAAACAAACACACAAGAACAGATGCAAATACAGGTACCTTCTCCTCCAACGGGAACCCTCTCTCAAACTCCCCTGTTAGCCGCCCTGTTTGCTGCCACTGCTCGCAGCTGTACCGCTGCCTGGCGGGGCGGCCGCTTTTATGGGCCCCTTGATCAGCCAAGCTCCGCCCCCTACTCGGGGCTCGGCGTCCTTCCCAGCACCCAGCCCCTGCCGGCCCCTACAAACAAACACACAAGAACAACAAGAACAGATGCAAATACAGGTACCTTCTCCTCCAATGGGAATCCCCTCTCAAACTGCCCTGTTTGCTGCCGCTGATCGCAGCTGTACCGCTGGCTGGCTGGGCGGCCGCTTTTATGGGCCCCTTGTTCAGCCAAGCTCCGCCCCCTACTCGGGGCTCTGTGTCCTTCCCAGCACCCAGCCCCTGCCGGCCCCTACAAACAAACGCACAAGAACAACAAGGACAGATGCAAATACAGGTACCTTCTCCTCCAATGGGAACCCCCTCTCAAACTCCCCTGTTTGCTGCCGCTGCTCGCAGCTGTACCGCTGCCTGGCTGGGCGGCCGCTTTTATGGCCCCCTTGATCAGCCAAGCTCCGCCCCCTACTCGGGGCTCGGCGTCCTTCCCAGCACCCAGCCCCTGCCGGCCCCTACAAACAAACACACAAGAACAACAAGGACAGATGCAAATACAGGTACCTTCTCCTCCAATGGGAACCCCCTCTCAAACTGCCCTGTTTGCTGCCGCTGATCGCAGCTGTACCGCTGGCTGGCTGGGCGGCCGCTTTTATGGGCCCCTTGATCAGCCAAGCTCCGCCCCCTACTCGGGGCTCGGCGTCCTTCCCAGCACCCAGCCCCTGCCGGCCCCTACAAACAAACACACAAGAACAACAAGGACAGATGCAAATACAGGTACCTTCTCCTCCAACGGGAACGCACTCTCAAACTCCCCTGTTAGTCGCCCTGTTTGCTGCCGCTGCTCGCAGCTGTACCGCTGCCTGGCTGGGCGGCCGCTTTTATGGGCCCCTTGATCAGCCAAGCTCCGCCCCCTACTCGGGGCTCGGCGTCCTTCCCAGCACCCAGCCCCTGCCGGCCCCTACAAACAAACACACAAGAACAACAAGGACAGATGCAAATACAGGTACCTTCTCCTCCAACGGGAACGCCCTCTCAAACTCCCCAGTTAGCCGCCCTGTTTGCTGCCGCTGCTCGCAGCTGTACCGCTGCCTGGCTGGGCGGCCGCTTTTATGGGCCCCTTGATCAGCCAAGCTCCGCCCCCTACTCGGGGCTCGGCGTCCTTCCCAGCACCCAGCCCCTGCCGGCCCCTACAAACAAACACACAAGAACAACAAGGACAGATGCAAATACAGGTACCTTCTCCTCCAACGGGAACCCCCTCTCAAACTCCCCTGTTAGCCGCCGCTGCTGGCAGCTGTACCGCCGCTGGCTGGGCGACCGCTTTTATGGGCCCCTTGATCAGCCAAGCTCCGCTCCCTACTCGGGGCTCGGCGTCCTTCCCAGCACCCAGCCCCTGCCGGCCCCTACAAACAAACACACAAGAACAGATGCAAATACAGGTACCTTCTCCTCCAACGGGAACCCCCTCTCAAACTCCCCTGTTAGCCGCCCTGTTTGCTGCCACTGCTCGCAGCTGTACCGCTGCCTGGCTGGGCGGCCGCTTTTATGGGCCCCTTGATCAGCCAAGCTCCGCCCCCTACTCGGGGCTCGGCGTCCTTCGCAGCACCCAGCCCCTGCCGGCCCCTACAAACAAACACAGAAGGACAGATGCAAATACAGGTACCTTCTCCTCCAACGGGAACCCCCTCTCAAACTCCCCAGTTAGCCGCCCTGTTTGCTGCCGCTGCTCGCAGCTGTACCGCTGCCTGGCTGGGCGGCCGCTTTTATGGGCCCCTTGATCAGCCAAGCTCCGCCCCCTACTCGGGGCTCGGCGTCCTTCCCAGCACCCAGCCCCTGCCGGCCCCTACAAACAAACACACAAGAACAACAAGGACAGATGCAAATACAGGTACCTTCTCCTCCAACGGGAACCCCCTCTCAAACTCCCCTGTTAGCCGCCGCTGCTCGCAGCTGTACCGCTGCCTGGCTGGGCGACCGCTTTTATGGGCCCCTTGATCAGCCAAGCTCCGCTCCCTACTCGGGGTTCGGCGTCCTTCCCAGCACCCAGCCCCTGCCGGCCCCTACAAACAAACACACAAGAACAGATGCAAATACAGGTACCTTTTCCTCCAACGGGAACCCCCTCTCAAACTCCCCTGTTAGCCGCCCTGTTTGCTGCCACTGCTCGCAGCTGTACCGCTGCCTGGCTGGGCGACCGCTTTTATGGGCCCCTTGATCAGCCAAGCTCCGCTCCCTACTCGGGGCTCGGCGTCCTTCGCAGCACCCAGCCCCTGCCGGCCCCTACAAATAAACACACAAGAACAACAAGGACAGATGCAAATACAGGTACCTTCTCCTCCAACGGGAACCCCCTCTCAAACTCCCCTGTTAGCCGCCCTGTTTGCTGCCACTGTTCGCAGCTGTACCGCTGCCTGGCTGGGCGGCCGCTTTTATGGGCCCCTTGATCAGCCAAGCTCCGCCCCCTACTCGGGGCTCGGCGTCCTTCGCAGCACCCAGCCCCTGCCGGCCCCTACAAACAAACACACAAGGACAGATGCAAATACAGGTACCTTCTCCTCCAACGGGAACCCCCTCTCAAACTCCCCTGTTAGCCGCCCTGTTTGCTGCCGCTGCTTGCAGCTGTACCGCTGCCTGGCTGGGCGGCCGCTTTTATGGGCCCCTTGATCAGCCAAGCTCCGCCCCCTACTCGGGGCTCGGCCTCCTTCCCAGCACCCAGCCCCTGCCGGCCCCTACAAACAAACACACAAGAACAACAAGGACAGATGCAAATACAGGTACCTTCTCCTCCAACGGGAACCCCCTCTCAAACTCTCCTGTTAGCCGCCGCTGCTCGCAGCTGTACCGCTGCCTGGCTGGGCGACCGCTTTTATGGGCCCCTTGATCAGCCAAGCTCCGCTCCCTACTCGGGGCTCGGCGTCCTTCCCAGCACCCAGCCCCTGCCGGCCCCTACAAACAAACACACAAGAACAGATGCAAATACAGGTACCTTCTCCTCCAACGGGAACCCCCTCTCAAACTCCCCTGTTAGCCGCCTTGTTTGCTGCCACTGCTCGCAGCTGTACCGCTGCCTCGCTGGGCGGCCGCTTTTATGGGCCCCTTGATCAGCCAAGCTCCGCCCCCTACTCGGGGCTCGGCGTCCTTCCCAGCACCCAGCCCCTGCCGGCCCCTACAAACAAACACAGAAGGACAGATGCAAATACAGGTACCTTCTCCTCCAACGGGAACCCCCTCTCAAACTCCCCTGTTAGCCGCCCTGTTTGCTGCCACTGCTCGCAGCTGTACCGCTGCCTGGCTGGGCGGCCGCTTTTATGGGCCCCTTGATCAGCCAAGCTCCGCCCCCTACTCGGGGCTCGGCGTCCTTCGCAGCACCCAGCCCCTGCCGGCCCCCACAAACAAACACACAAGGACAGATGCAAATACAGGTACCTTCTCCTCCAATGGGAACCCCCTCTCAAACTCCCCTGTTAGGGGCCCTGTTTGCTGCCGCTGCTCGCAGCTGTACCGCTGCCTGGCTGGGCGGCCGCTTTTATGGGCCCCTTGATCAGCCAAGCTCCGCCCCCTACTCGGGGCTCGGCGTCCTTCCCAGCACCCAGCCCCTGCCGGCCCGTACAAACAAACACACAAGAACAACAAGGACAGATGCAAATACAGGTACCTTCTCCTCCAATGGGAACCCCCTCTCAAACTGCCCTGTTTGCTGCCGCTGCTCGCAGCTGTACCGCTGCCTGGCTGGGCGGCCGCTTTTATGGGCCCCTTGATCAGCCAAGCTCCGCCCCCTACTCGGGGCTCGGCATCCTTCCCAGCACCCAGCCCCTGCCGGCCCCTACAAACAAACACACAAGAACAACAAGGACAGATGCAAATACAGGTACCTTCTCCTCCAACGGGAACCCCCTCTCAAACTCCCCAGTTAGCCGCCCTGTTTGCTGCCGCTGCTCGCAGCTGTACCGCTGCCTGGCTGGGCGGCCACTTTTATGGGCCCCTTGATCAGCCAAGCTCCGCCCCCTACTCGGGGCTCGGCGTCCTTCCCAGCCCCTGCCGGCCCCTACAAACAAACACACAAGAACAACAAGGACAGATGCAAATACAGGTACCTTCTCCTCCAACGGGAACCCCCTCTCAAACTCCCCAGTTAGCCGCCCTGTTTGCTGCCGCTGCTCGCAGCTGTACCGCTGCCTGGCTGGGCGGCCGCTTTTATGGGCCCCTTGATCAGCCAAGCTCCGCCCCCTACTCAGGGCTCGGCGTCCTTCAAAGCACCCAGCCCCTGCCGGCCCCTACAAACAAACACACAAGAACAACAAGGACAGATGCAAACACAGGTACCTTCTCCTCCAATGGGAACTCCCTCTCAAACTCCCCTGTTAGCCGCCGCTGCTCGCAGCTGTACCGCTGCCTGGCTGGGCGGCTGCTTTTATGGGTCCCTTGATCAGCCAAGCTCCGCCCCCTACTCAGGGCTCGGCGTCCTTCCCAGCACCCAGCCCCTGCCGGCCCCTACAAACAAACACACAAGAACAACAAGGACAGATGCAAACACAGGTACCTTCTCCTCCAATGGGAACTCCCTCTCAAACTCCCCTGTTAGCCGCCGCTGCTCGCAGCTGTACCGCTGCCTGGCTGGGCGGCCGCTTTTATGGGCCCCTTGATCAGCCAAGCTCCGTCCCCTACTCAGGGCTCGGCGTCCTTCCCAGCACCCAGCCCCTGCCGGCCCCTTCAAACAAACACACAAGAACAACCAGGACAGATGCAAACACAGGTACCTTCTCCTCCAATGGGAACTCCCTCTCTAACTCCCCTGTTAGCCGCCGCTGCTCGCAGCTGTACCGCTGCCTTGCTGGGCGGCCGCTTTTATGGGCCCCTTGATCAGCGAAGCTCCGCCCCCTACTCAGGGCTCGGCGTCCTTCCCAGCACCCAGCCCCTGCCGGCCCCTACAAACAAACACACAAGAACAACAGGGACAGATGCCAACACAGGTACCTTCTCCTCCAATGGGAACTCCCTCTCAAACTCCCCTGTTTGCCGCCGCTGCTCGCAGCTGTACCGCTGCCTGGCTGGGCGGCCGCTTTTATGGGCCCCTTCGTCAGCCAAGCTCCGTCCCCTACTCAGGGCTCGGCGTCCTACCCAGCCCCTGCCGGCCCCTACAAACAAACACACAAGAACAACAAGGACAGATGCCAACACAGGTACCTTCTCCTCCAATGGGAACTCCCTCTCAAACTCCCCTGTTTGCCGTCGCTGCTCGCAGCTGTACCGCTGCCTGGCTCGGCGGCCGCTTTTATGGGCCCCTTGATCAGCCAAGCTCCGCCCCCTACTCGGGGCTCGGCGTCCTTCCCAGCACCCAGCCCCTGCCGGCCCCTACAAACAAACGCACAAGAACAACAAGGACAGATGCAAATACAGGTACCTTCTCCTCCAATGGGAACCCCCTCTCAAACTGCCCTGTTTGCTGCCGCTGATCGCAGCTGTACCGCTGCCTGGCTGGGCGGCCGCTTTTATGGGCCCCTTGATCAGCCAAGCTCCGCCCCCTACTCGGGGCTCGGCGTCCTTCCCAGCACCCAGCCCCTGCCGGCCCCTACAAACAAACACACAAGAACAACAAGGACCGATGCAAATACAGGTACCTTCTCCTCCAACGGGAACCCCCTATCAAACTCCCCTGTTAGCCGCCCTGTTTGCTGCCGCTGCTCGCAGGTGTACCGCTGCCTGGCTGGGCGGCCGCTTTTATGGGCCCCTTGATCAGCCAAGCTCCGCCCCCTACTCGGGGCTCGGCGTCCTTCGCAGCACCCAGCCCCTGCCGACCCCTAAAAACAAACACACAAGAAAAACAAGGACAGATGCAAATACAGGTACCTTCTCCTTCAATGGGAACCCCCTCTCAAACTCCCCTGTTTGCTGCCGCTGCTCGCAGCTGTACCGCTGCCTCGCTGGGCGGCTGCTTTTATGGGCCCCTTGATCAGCCAAGCTCCGCCCCCTACTCGGGGCTCGCCGTCCTTCCCAGCACCCAGCCCTTGCCGGTCCCTACAAACAAACACACAAGGACAGATGCAAATACAGGTACCTTCTCCTCCAACGGGAACCCCCTCTCAAACTCCCCTGTTAGCCGCCCTGTTTGCTGCCGCTGCTCGCAGCTGTACCTCTGCCTGGCTGGGCGGCCGCTTTTATGGGCCCCTTGATCAGCCAAGCTCCGCCCCCTACTCGGAGCTCGGCGTCCTTCGCAGCACCCAGCCCCTGCCGGCCCCTACAAACAAACACCCAAGGACAGATGCAAATACAGGTACCTTCTCCTCCAACGGGAACCCCCTCTCAAACTCCCCTGTTAGCCGCCCTGTTTGCTGCCGCTGCTCGCAGCTGTACCGCTGCCTGGCTGGGCGGCCGCTTTTATGAGCCCCTTGATCAGCCAAGCTCCGCCCCCTACTCGGGGCTCGGCGTCCTTCCCAGCACCCAGCCCCTGCCGGCCCTTTCAAACAAACACACAAGGACAGATGCAAATACAGGTACCTTCTCCTCCAACGGGAACCCCCTCTCAAACTCCCCTGTTAGCCGCCCTGTTTGCTGCCGCTGCTCGCAGCTGTACCGCTGCCTGGCTGGGCGGCCGCTTTTATGGGCCCCTTGATCAGCCAAGCTCCGCCCCCTACTCGGGGCTCGGCGTCCTTCCCAGCACCCAGCGCCTGCCGGCCCCTACAAACAAACGCACAAGAACAACAAGGACAGATGCAAATACAGGTACCT
>NW_027053191.1:0-47000 GCF_011386835.1 Chrysemys picta bellii | reverse complement strand
GGTTTTTGAAGCGCTCAGTTGGTGAGAAATACTAAAAATAGGAAATTCATTCCTGAGCTGTGCTTGGGACACATGTCTCAAGGAGTTTTCATCTAAATGCCTTTAGGCTTCACAGCTAGTGGTTTCGAAGTGGTCGGCTGGTGAGAAAGGTGACAAAAGAGACTTTCATTCCTTATCTGTGCTAGAGATCCATTTCTCAAGGAAGCATGCTGCGAAATGCATTTGGATGCACTCTTAATGGTTCGGAAGCTATAGGTTTATGAGAAAGAAAAAAATGATAATTTCATTCCTATTCTGTGCTGTGGATACATTTCTCAAGGACGCATGCTTGAAAAGTCGTTAGGATTGATTGTTAAGGGTTTTGAAGCGCTCAGTTGGTGAGAAATACTAAAAATAGGCAATTCATTCCTGAGCTGGCTTTGGGACACGTGTCTCAAGGATTCTTCATCTAAATACCTTTAGGCTGCACAGCTAGTGGTTTGGAAGAGGTCGGTAGGTGAGAAAGGTGAAGAAAGAGAATTTCATTCCTGTGCTGTGCTAGTGAAACATTTCACAAGGAGTCATGCTTGAAAAGTCACTAGTGTGTACTGCTCCTGATTCGGATAAGATCGCATCGTGAGAGACGACAAATGAGAATTTCCTTGCTGACTGTGCTAAGGAGATGATGCTCAAGGAATGATCCTTGAAAAGCCATTAGGATGAACGGCTAATGGTTTGGAAGTCATCATTAAAGGAGAAAAACTTAAAATGAGAGTCTTCATTCCTGAGTTGTGCTATTAACAAATTACTCTAGGAATCTTTGTGTAAAAGCCATTAAGATGCACTGCTAATGGTTGCGGAGCGCTCGATTCACGCGAAACAGGTGAAGAGGTTGAATGGAACCCTAAAGATGCTGCTGATAACCATTATGGTCCAGTACCCGTAGGACTGGGACAAGTTATTTACCCCACCTGCTGTTCGCAAAGAGGGTAGTGCGCCAGGAATACACAAGCTTTTCCCCGTTCGGGTTGCTGTATGGGAGGAGAGCGAGGGGACCCCTAGACTTCATGAGGGATGAGTGGGAGGGGTAGACCTCTCCAGGGGGATCATCAATAGTGGAGTATGTACTGATTTACTGGGAAAAGCTCGTGGAGCTCATGGGCTTGGCTAGAAGAAACCTAGCAAGGACACAGAGGAAGCAGAAGGTCTGCTACGACCGCTGAGCATGTGCCCACCCCTATGCTACCGGGGAGCAGGTGATGCTTCTCATCCCTGTGAAGAGGAACAAGAACTATTGAGTCCTGTGATGTGCTTGGGGCACAGGTCTCTAGACAGCTTCATCTAAAAGCCATTAGAAAGATAGTGTTTAGGAAGAGACCTGTTATTGGAAATACAAAACAAGATAAATTCCGTCCAGATTTGTGCTATGACAAATTTCTCTTGGAATCTTCATCTAAATGTCATTAGAATGCACTGCTATGATTTACAAAGAGACGTGTAGGGGAGAAAGACAAACAACTCAGCTGATTATTGATCCGTGCTAGGGACAAATGTCTCAAGGAAACCGCGCCTGGAAGACAGGAGGATGGATTTTTAATGGTTTAGCGAGCTCGGTTCGTGAGAAAGGCCAACAAATTTCATTCCTGATTTATGCTAGAGATCAATGTTTCAAAGCATCATACTGCAAATGGCATTTTTTGGAAGACATCGGTTTATGAGAAATACGAAAAATTATTAATTCATTCCTGAGCTGTGCTACTGACAAATGTCACAAGGAGTCATGTTGTGCTACTGATTTGGAAGAGAACGGTTCATGTTCAAGAGGAAAGATTAGAATTTCATTTCTGAGCTCTGCTAGGGCCAAATTTCTCAAGCTATTACGTTAGACTGTTAATGCTTTGCAAGTGATCGTTTCGTGAGAAAGACGAAAAAGAGACTTTTGTTCCTGATCTGTCCTAGGGCCAAATGTCCCTAAGACTCCTCTTCTGAAAGCCCTGAAGATGCCCTGCTGATTGTTTCGGAGACTTCGAGTCATGAGAACGAAGAGAAATGCGAATTTCATTCCTGACAGCGCTAGGTATAAATATTTCAAGGACTCATGCTCAAAAAGCCATTACTGGACATGATTTCTAAGAGATCGGTTCGTGAGAAAGACGAAAAAGAGAAATTAATTCTTCTTCTCTGCTGGGGACCAATTTCTCAATTAATCATGCTTCGAAAGCAATTAGGATGCACTGCCAATGGTTTGGAAGACATCAGTTCCAGAGAAAGAGGAAAAAAATGACTGACTTATTACTAATCCGTGCTAAGGACAAATTTCTCAAAGACTCCTCATCCAAAAGTCATTGGGCTGCTTGCTTATGGTTTGGAAGAAATCGGTTCGTGGGAAAGACGAAAAATGAGGAATTCATTGCTGAGCTGCTTTGGTTACAAATTTCTCAAGGAATCATACTTCTAAAGCCTACTGTACTGCTACTGGTTTGGAAGAACTCGGTTCGGGAGAAAGACGAAAAGTGAGCCTTTCATTCCTAATCTGAGCTAGCGATCAATTTCTCAAGGAAGCATGCTGCGAAACGCCTTTGGAGGCACTCTTAATGGTTCGGAAGCCATAGGTTTATGAGAAAGAAGAAAAATGACAAATTCATTCCTGCTCTGTGCTTACGGATACATTTCTCAAGGACTGATGCTTGAAAAGTCGTTAGAATTGATTGTTAATGGTTTTTGAAGCGCTCAGTTGGTGAGAAATACTAAAAATAGGAAATTCATTCCTGAGCTGTGCTTGGGACACATGTCTCAAGGAGTTTTCATCTAAATGCCTTTAGGCTTCACAGCTAGTGGTTTCGAAGTGGTCGGCTGGTGAGAAAGGTGACAAAAGAGACTTTCATTCCTTATCTGTGCTAGAGATCCATTTCTCAAGGAAGCATGCTGCGAAATGCATTTGGATGCACTCTTAATGGTTTGAAAGCCATAGGTTTATGAGAAAGAAAAAAAATGATAATTTCATTCCTATTCTGTGCTGTAGATACATTTCTCAAGGACGCATGCTTGAAAAGTCGTTAGGATTGATTGTTAAGGGTTTTGAAGCGCTCAGTTGGTGAGAAATACTAAAAATAGGCAATTCATTCCTGAGCTGGCTTTGGGACACGTGTCTCAAGGATTCTTCATCTAAATACCTTTAGGCTGCACAGCTAGTGGTTTGGAAGAGGTCGGTAGGTGAGAAAGGTGAAGAAAGAGAATTTCATTCCTGTGCTGTGCTAGTGAAAAATTTCACAAGGAGTCATGCTTGAAAAGTCAGTAGTGTATACTGCTCCTGATTCGGATAAGATCGCATCGTGAGAGACGACAAATGAGAATTTCCTTGCTGACTGTGCTAAGGAGATGATGCTCAAGGAATGATCCTTGAAAAGCCATTAGGATGAACGGCTAGTGGTTTGGAAGTCATCATTAAAGGAGAAACACTTAAAATGAGAGTCTTCATTCCTGAGTTGTGCTATTAACAAATTACTCTAGGAATCTTTGTGTAAAAGCCATTAAGATGCACTGCTAATGGTTGCGGAGACCTCGATTCACGAAAAACAGGTGAAGAGGTTGAATGGAACCCTAAAGATGCTGCTGATAACCATTATGGTCCAGTACCCGTAGGACTGGGACAAGTTATTTACCGCAATAACCTCGCAAAGAGGGTAGTGCGCCAGGAATACACAAGCTTTTCCCCGTTCGGGTTGCTGTATGGGAGGAGAGCGAGGGGACCCCTAGACTTCATGAGGGATGAGTGGGAGGGGTAGACCTCTCCAGGGGGATCATCAATAGTGGAGTATGTACTGATTTACTGGGAAAAGCTCGTGGAGCTCATGGGCTTGGCTAGAAGAAACCTAGCAAGGACACAGAGGAAGCAGAAGGTCTGCTACGACCGCTGAGCATGTGCCCACCCCTATGCTACCGGGGAGCAGGTGATGCTTCTCATCCCTGTGAAGAGGAACAAGAACTATTGAGTCCTGTGATGTGCTTGGGGCACAGGTCTCTAGACAGCTTCATCTAAAAGCCATTAGAAAGATAGTGTTTAGGAAGAGACCTGTTATTGGAAATACAAAACAAGATAAATTCCGTCCAGATTTGTGCTATGACAAATTTCTCTTGGAATCTTCATCTAAATGTCATTAGAATGCACTGCTAGTATTTACAAAGAGACGTGTAGGGGAGAAAGACAAACAACTCAGCTGATTATTGATCCGTGCTAGGGACAAATGTCTCAAGGAAACCGCGCCTGGAAGACAGGAGGATGGATTTTTAATGGTTTAGCGAGCTCGGTTCGTGAGAAAGGCCAACAAATTTCATTCCTGATTTATGCTAGAGATCAATGTTTCAAAGCATCATACTGCAAATGGCATTTTTTGGAAGACATCGGTTTATGAGAAATACGAAAAATTATTAATTCATTCCTGAGCTGTGCTACTGACAAATGTCACAAGGAGTCATGTTGTGCTACTGATTTGGAAGAGAACGGTTCATGTTCAAGAGGAAAGATTAGAATTTCATTTCTGAGCTCTGCTAGGGCCAAATTTCTCAAGCTATTACGTTAGACTGTTAATGCTTTGCAAGTGATCGTTTCGTGAGAAAGACGAAAAAGAGACTTTTGTTCCTGATCTGTCCTAGGGCCAAATGTCCCTAAGACTCCTCTTCTGAAAGCCCTGAAGATGCCCTGCTGATTGTTTCGGAGACTTCGAGTCATGAGAACGAAGAGAAATGCGAATTTCATTCCTGACAGCGCTAGGTATAAATATTTCAAGGACTCATGCTCAAAAAGCCATTACTGGACATGATTTCTAAGAGATCGGTTCGTGAGAAAGACGAAAAAGAGAAATTAATTCTTCTTCTCTGCTGGGGACCAATTTCTCAATTAATCATGCTTCGAAAGCAATTAGGATGCACTGCCAATGGTTTGGAAGACATCAGTTCCAGAGAAAGAGGAAAAAAATGACTGACTTATTACTAATCCGTGCTAAGGACAAATTTCTCAAAGACTCCTCATCCAAAAGTCATTGGGCTGCTTGCTTATGGTTTGGAAGAAATCGGTTCGTGGGAAAGACGAAAAATGAGGAATTCATTGCTGAGCTGCTTTGGTTACAAATTTCTCAAGGAATCATACTTCTAAAGCCTACTGTACTGCTACTGGTTTGGAAGAACTCGGTTCGGGAGAAAGACGAAAAGTGAGCCTTTCATTCCTAATCTGAGCTAGCGATCAATTTCTCAAGGAAGCATGCTGCGAAACGCCTTTGGAGGCACTCTTAATGGTTCGGAAGCCATAGGTTTATGAGAAAGAAGAAAAATGACAAATTCATTCCTGCTCTGTGCTTACGGATACATTTCTCAAGGACTGATGCTTGAAAAGTCGTTAGAATTGATTGTTAATGGTTTTTGAAGCGCTCAGTTGGTGAGAAATACTAAAAATAGGAAATTCATTCCTGAGCTGTGCTTGGGACACATGTCTCAAGGAGTTTTCATCTAAATGCCTTTAGGCTTCACAGCTAGTGGTTTCGAAGTGGTCGGCTGGTGAGAAAGGTGACAAAAGAGACTTTCATTCCTTATCTGTGCTAGAGATCCATTTCTCAAGGAAGCATGCTGCGAAATGCATTTGGATGCACTCTTAATGGTTTGAAAGCCATAGGTTTATGAGAAAGAAAAAAAATGATAATTTCATTCCTATTCTGTGCTGTAGATACATTTCTCAAGGACGCATGCTTGAAAAGTCGTTAGGATTGATTGTTAAGGGTTTTGAAGCGCTCAGTTGGTGAGAAATACTAAAAATAGGCAATTCATTCCTGAGCTGGCTTTGGGACACGTGTCTCAAGGATTCTTCATCTAAATACCTTTAGGCTGCACAGCTAGTGGTTTGGAAGAGGTCGGTAGGTGAGAAAGGTGAAGAAAGAGAATTTCATTCCTGTGCTGTGCTAGTGAAAAATTTCACAAGGAGTCATGCTTGAAAAGTCAGTAGTGTATACTGCTCCTGATTCGGATAAGATCGCATCGTGAGAGACGACAAATGAGAATTTCCTTGCTGACTGTGCTAAGGAGATGATGCTCAAGGAATGATCCTTGAAAAGCCATTAGGATGAACGGCTAGTGGTTTGGAAGTCATCATTAAAGGAGAAACACTTAAAATGAGAGTCTTCATTCCTGAGTTGTGCTATTAACAAATTACTCTAGGAATCTTTGTGTAAAAGCCATTAAGATGCACTGCTAATGGTTGCGGAGACCTCGATTCACGAAAAACAGGTGAAGAGGTTGAATGGAACCCTAAAGATGCTGCTGATAACCATTATGGTCCAGTACCCGTAGGACTGGGACAAGTTATTTACCGCAATAACCTCGCAAAGAGGGTAGTGCGCCAGGAATACACAAGCTTTTCCCCGTTCGGGTTGCTGTATGGGAGGAGAGCGAGGGGACCCCTAGACTTCATGAGGGATGAGTGGGAGGGGTAGACCTCTCCAGGGGGATCATCAATAGTGGAGTATGTACTGATTTACTGGGAAAAGCTCGTGGAGCTCATGGGCTTGGCTAGAAGAAACCTAGCAAGGACACAGAGGAAGCAGAAGGTCTGCTACGACCGCTGAGCATGTGCCCACCCCTATGCTACCGGGGAGCAGGTGATGCTTCTCATCCCTGTGAAGAGGAACAAGAACTATTGAGTCCTGTGATGTGCTTGGGGCACAGGTCTCTAGACAGCTTCATCTAAAAGCCATTAGAAAGATAGTGTTTAGGAAGAGACCTGTTATTGGAAATACAAAACAAGATAAATTCCGTCCAGATTTGTGCTATGACAAATTTCTCTTGGAATCTTCATCTAAATGTCATTAGAATGCACTGCTAGTATTTACAAAGAGACGTGTAGGGGAGAAAGACAAACAACTCAGCTGATTATTGATCCGTGCTAGGGACAAATGTCTCAAGGAAACCGCGCCTGGAAGACAGGAGGATGGATTTTTAATGGTTTAGCGAGCTCGGTTCGTGAGAAAGGCCAACAAATTTCATTCCTGATTTATGCTAGAGATCAATGTTTCAAAGCATCATACTGCAAATGGCATTTTTTGGAAGACATCGGTTTATGAGAAATACGAAAAATTATTAATTCATTCCTGAGCTGTGCTACTGACAAATGTCACAAGGAGTCATGTTGTGCTACTGATTTGGAAGAGAACGGTTCATGTTCAAGAGGAAAGATTAGAATTTCATTTCTGAGCTCTGCTAGGGCCAAATTTCTCAAGCTATTACGTTAGACTGTTAATGCTTTGCAAGTGATCGTTTCGTGAGAAAGACGAAAAAGAGACTTTTGTTCCTGATCTGTCCTAGGGCCAAATGTCCCTAAGACTCCTCTTCTGAAAGCCCTGAAGATGCCCTGCTGATTGTTTCGGAGACTTCGAGTCATGAGAACGAAGAGAAATGCGAATTTCATTCCTGACAGCGCTAGGTATAAATATTTCAAGGACTCATGCTCAAAAAGCCATTACTGGACATGATTTCTAAGAGATCGGTTCGTGAGAAAGACGAAAAAGAGAAATTAATTCTTCTTCTCTGCTGGGGACCAATTTCTCAATTAATCATGCTTCGAAAGCAATTAGGATGCACTGCCAATGGTTTGGAAGACATCAGTTCCAGAGAAAGAGGAAAAAAATGACTGACTTATTACTAATCCGTGCTAAGGACAAATTTCTCAAAGACTCCTCATCCAAAAGTCATTGGGCTGCTTGCTTATGGTTTGGAAGAAATCGGTTCGTGGGAAAGACGAAAAATGAGGAATTCATTGCTGAGCTGCTTTGGTTACAAATTTCTCAAGGAATCATACTTCTAAAGCCTACTGTACTGCTACTGGTTTGGAAGAACTCGGTTCGGGAGAAAGACGAAAAGTGAGCCTTTCATTCCTAATCTGAGCTAGCGATCAATTTCTCAAGGAAGCATGCTGCGAAACGCCTTTGGAGGCACTCTTAATGGTTCGGAAGCCATAGGTTTATGAGAAAGAAGAAAAATGACAAATTCATTCCTGCTCTGTGCTTACGGATACATTTCTCAAGGACTGATGCTTGAAAAGTCGTTAGAATTGATTGTTAATGGTTTTTGAAGCGCTCAGTTGGTGAGAAATACTAAAAATAGGAAATTCATTCCTGAGCTGTGCTTGGGACACATGTCTCAAGGAGTTTTCATCTAAATGCCTTTAGGCTTCACAGCTAGTGGTTTCGAAGTGGTCGGCTGGTGAGAAAGGTGACAAAAGAGACTTTCATTCCTTATCTGTGCTAGAGATCCATTTCTCAAGGAAGCATGCTGCGAAATGCATTTGGATGCACTCTTAATGGTTTGAAAGCCATAGGTTTATGAGAAAGAAAAAAAATGATAATTTCATTCCTATTCTGTGCTGTAGATACATTTCTCAAGGACGCATGCTTGAAAAGTCGTTAGGATTGATTGTTAAGGGTTTTGAAGCGCTCAGTTGGTGAGAAATACTAAAAATAGGCAATTCATTCCTGAGCTGGCTTTGGGACACGTGTCTCAAGGATTCTTCATCTAAATACCTTTAGGCTGCACAGCTAGTGGTTTGGAAGAGGTCGGTAGGTGAGAAAGGTGAAGAAAGAGAATTTCATTCCTGTGCTGTGCTAGTGAAAAATTTCACAAGGAGTCATGCTTGAAAAGTCAGTAGTGTATACTGCTCCTGATTCGGATAAGATCGCATCGTGAGAGACGACAAATGAGAATTTCCTTGCTGACTGTGCTAAGGAGATGATGCTCAAGGAATGATCCTTGAAAAGCCATTAGGATGAACGGCTAGTGGTTTGGAAGTCATCATTAAAGGAGAAACACTTAAAATGAGAGTCTTCATTCCTGAGTTGTGCTATTAACAAATTACTCTAGGAATCTTTGTGTAAAAGCCATTAAGATGCACTGCTAATGGTTGCGGAGACCTCGATTCACGAAAAACAGGTGAAGAGGTTGAATGGAACCCTAAAGATGCTGCTGATAACCATTATGGTCCAGTACCCGTAGGACTGGGACAAGTTATTTACCCCAATAACCTCGCAAAGAGGGTAGTGCGCCAGGAATACACAAGCTTTTCCCCGTTCGGGTTGCTGTATGGGAGGAGAGCGAGGGGACCCCTAGACTTCATGAGGGATGAGTGGGAGGGGTAGACCTCTCCAGGGGGATCATCAATAGTGGAGTATGTACTGATTTACTGGGAAAAGCTCGTGGAGCTCATGGGCTTGGCTAGAAGAAACCTAGCAAGGACACAGAGGAAGCAGAAGGTCTGGTACGACCGCTGAGCATGTGCCCACCCCTATGCTACCGGGGAGCAGGTGATGCTTCTCATCCCTGTGAAGAGGAACAAGAACTATTGAGTCCTGTGATGTGCTTGGGGCACAGGTCTCTAGACAGCTTCATCTAAAAGCCATTAGAAAGATAGTGTTTAGGAAGAGACCTGTTATTGGAAATACAAAACAAGATAAATTCCGTCCAGATTTGTGCTATGACAAATTTCTCTTGGAATCTTCATCTAAATGTCATTAGAATGCACTGCTAGTATTTACAAAGAGACGTGTAGGGGAGAAAGACAAACAACTCAGCTGATTATTGATCCGTGCTAGGGACAAATGTCTCAAGGAAACCGCGCCTGGAAGACAGGAGGATGGATTTTTAATGGTTTAGCGAGCTCGGTTCGTGAGAAAGGCCAACAAATTTCATTCCTGATTTATGCTAGAGATCAATGTTTCAAAGCATCATACTGCAAATGGCATTTTTTGGAAGACATCGGTTTATGAGAAATACGAAAAATTATTAATTCATTCCTGAGCTGTGCTACTGACAAATGTCACAAGGAGTCATGTTGTGCTACTGATTTGGAAGAGAACGGTTCATGTTCAAGAGGAAAGATTAGAATTTCATTTCTGAGCTCTGCTAGGGCCAAATTTCTCAAGCTATTACGTTAGACTGTTAATGCTTTGCAAGTGATCGTTTCGTGAGAAAGACGAAAAAGAGACTTTTGTTCCTGATCTGTCCTAGGGCCAAATGTCCCTAAGACTCCTCTTCTGAAAGCCCTGAAGATGCCCTGCTGATTGTTTCGGAGACTTCGAGTCATGAGAACGAAGAGAAATGCGAATTTCATTCCCGACAGCGCTAGGTATAAATATTTCAAGGACTCATGCTCAAAAAGCCATTACTGGACATGATTTCTAAGAGATCGGTTCGTGAGAAAGACGAAAAAGAGAAATTAATTCTTCTTCTCTGCTGGGGACCAATGTCTCAATTAATCATGCTTCGAAAGCAATTAGGATGCACTGCCAATGGTTTGGAAGACATCAGTTCCAGAGAAAGAGGAAAAAAATGACTGAGAAATTTGTCCTTAGCACGGATCAGTAATAAGTCAAAGACTCCTCATCCAAAAGTCATTGGGATGCTTGCTTATGGTTTGGAAGAAATCGGTTCATGGGAAAGACGAAAAATGAGGAATTCATTGCTGAGCTGCTTTGGTTACAAATTTCTCAAGGAATCATACTTCTAAAGCCTACTGTACTGCTACTGGTTTGGAAGAACTCGGTTCGGGAGAAAGCCGAAAAGTGAGCCTTTCATTCCTAATCTGAGCTAGCGATCAATTTCTCAAGGAAGCATGCTGCGAAACGCCTTTGGAGGCACTCTTAATGGTTCGGAAGCCATAGGTTTGTGAGAAAGAAGAAAAATGACAAATTCATTCCTGTTCTGTGCTTACGGATACATTTCTCAAGGACTCATGCTTGAAAAGTCGTTAGAATTGATTGTTAATGGTTTTTGAAGCGCTCAGTTGGTGAGAAATACTAAAAATAGGAAATTCATTCCTGAGCTGTGCTTGGGACACATGTCTCAAGGAGTTTTCATCTAAATGCCTTTAGGCTTCACAGCTAGTGGTTTCGAAGTGGTCGGCTGGTGAGAAAGGTGACAAAAGAGACTTTCATTCCTTATCTGTGCTAGAGATCCATTTCTCAAGGAAGCATGCTGCGAAATGCATTTGGATGCACTCTTAATGGTTCGGAAGCCATAGGTTTATGAGAAAGAAAAAAATGATAATTTCATTCCTATTCTGTGCTGTGGATACATTTCTCAAGGACGCATGCTTGAAAAGTCGTTAGGATTGATTGTTAAGGGTTTTGAAGCGCTCAGTTGGTGAGAAATACTAAAAATAGGCAATTCATTCCTGAGCTGGCTTTGGGACACGTGTCTCAAGGATTCTTCATCTAAATACCTTTAGGCTGCACAGCTAGTGGTTTGGAAGAGGTCGAAAGGTGAAGAAAGAGAATTTCATTCCTGTGCTGTGCTAGTGAAAAATTTCACAAGGAGTCATGCTTGAAAAGTCACTAGTGTGTACTGCTCCTGATTTGGATAAGATCGCATCGTGAGAGACGACAAATGAGAATTTCCTTGCTGACTGTGCTAAGGAGATGATGCTCAAGGAATGATCCTTGAAAAGCCATTAGGATGAACGGCTAGTGGTTTGGAAGTCATCATTAAAGGAGAAACACTTAAAATGAGAGTCTTCATTCCTGAGTTGTGCTATTAACAAATTACTCTAGGAATCTTTGTGTAAAAGCCATTAAGATGCACTGCTAATGGTTGCGGAGAGCTCGATTCACGAAAAACAGGTGAAGAGGTTGAATGGAACCCTAAAGATGCTCCTGATAACCATTATGGTCCAGTACCCGTAGGACTGGGACAAGTTATTTACCCCACCTGCTGTTCGCAAAGAGGGTAGTGCGCCAGGAATACACAAGCTTTTCCCCGTTCGGGTTGCTGTATGGGAGGAGAGCGAGGGGACCCCTAGACTTCATGAGGGATGAGTGGGAGGGGTAGACCTCTCCAGGGGGATCATCAATAGTGGAGTATGTACTGATTTACTGGGAAAAGCTCGTGGAGCTCATGGGCTTGGCTAGAAGAAACCTAGCAAGGACACAGAGGAAGCAGAAGGTCTGGTACGACCGCTCAGCATGTGCCCACCCCTATGCTACCGGGGAGCAGGTGATGCTTCTCATCCCTGTGAAGAGGAACAAGAACTATTGAGTCCTGTGATGTGCTCGGGGAACAGGTCTCTAGGCAGCTTCATCTAAAAGCCATTAGAAAGCTAGTGTTTAGGAAGAGACCTGTTATTAGAAAGACAAAACAAGATAAATTCCGTCCAGATTTGTGCTATGACAAATTTCTCTTGGAATCTTCATCTAAATGTCATTAGAATGCACTGCTAGTATTTACAAAGAGACGTGTAGGGGAGAAAGACAAACAACTCAGCTAATTATTGATCCGTGCTAGGGACAAATGTCTCAAGGAAACCGCGCCTGGAAGACAGGAGGATGGACTTTTAATGGTTTAGCGAGCTCGGTTCGTGCGAAAGGCAAACAAATTTCATTTCTGAGTTGTGCTATTAACAAATTACTCTAGGAATCTTTGTGTAAAAGCCATTAAGATGCACTGCTAATGGTTGCGGAGAGCTCGATTCACGAAAAACAGGTGAAGAGGTTGAATGGAACCCTAAAGATGCTGCTGATAACCATTATGGTCCAGTACCCGTAGGACTGGGACAAGTTATTTACCCCACCTGCTGTTCGCAAAGAGGGTAGTGCGCCAGGAATACACAAGCTTTTCCCCGTTCGGGTTGCTGTATGGGAGGAGAGCGAGGGGACCCCTAGACTTCATGAGGGATGAGTGGGAGGGGTAGACCTCTCCAGGGGGATCATCAATAGTGGAGTATGTACTGATTTACTGGGAAAAGCTCGTGGAGCTCATGGGCTTGGCTAGAAGAAACCTAGCAAGGACACAGAGGAAGCAGAAGGTCTGGTACGACCGCTCAGCATGTGCCCACCCCTATGCTACCGGGTAGCAGGTGATGCTTCTCATCCCTGTGAAGAGGAACAAGAACTATTGAGTCCTGTGATGTGCTTGGGGCACAGGTCTCTAGACAGCTTCATCTAAAAGCCATTAGAAAGCTAGTGTTTAGGAAGAGACCTGTTATTGGAAATACAAAACAAGATAAATTCCGTCCAGATTTGTGCTATGACAAATTTCTCTTGGAATCTTCATCTAAATGTCATTAGAATGCACTGCTAGTATTTACAAAGAGACGTGTAGGGGAGAAAGACAAACAACTCAGCTGATTATTGATCCGTGCTAGGGACAAATGTCTCAAGGAAACCGCGCCTGGAAGACAGGAGGATGGATTTTTAATGGTTTAGCGAGCTCGGTTCGTGAGAAAGGCCAACAAATTTCATTCCTGATTTATGCTAGAGATCAATGTTTCAAAGCATCATACTGCAAATGGCATTTTTTGGAAGACATCGGTTTATGAGAAATACGAAAAATTATTAATTCATTCCTGAGCTGTGCTACTGACAAATGTCACAAGGAGTCATGTTGTGCTACTGATTTGGAAGAGAACGGTTCATGTTCAAGAGGAAATATTAGAATTTCATTTCTGAGCTCTGCTAGGGCCAAATTTCTCAAGCTATTACGTTAGACTGTTAATGCTTTGCAAGTGATCGTTTCGTGAGAAAGACGAAAAAGAGACTTTTGTTCCTGATCTGTCCTAGGGCCAAATGTCCCTAAGACTCCTCTTCTGAAAGCCCTGAAGATGCCCTGCTGATTGTTTCGGAGACTTCGAGTCATGAGAACGAAGAGAAATGCGAATTTCATTCCTGACAGCGCTAGGTATAAATATTTCAAGGACTCATGCTCAAAAAGCCATTACTGGACATGATTTCTAAGAGATCGGTTCGTGAGAAAGAAGAAAAAGAGAAATTAATTCTTCTTCTCTGCTGGGGACCAATTTCTCAATTAATCATGCTTCGAAAGCAATTAGGATGCACTGCCAATGGTTTGGAAGACATCAGTTCCAGAGAAAGAGGAAAAAAATGACTGACTTATTACTGATCCGTGGTAAGGACAAATTTCTCAAAGACTCCTCATCCAAAAGTCATTGGGCTGCTTGCTTATGGTTTGGAAGAAATCGGTTCGTGGGAAAGACGAAAAATGAGGAATTCATTGCTGAGCTGCTTTGGTTACAAATTTCTCAAGGAATCATACTTCTAAAGCCTACTGTACTGCTACTGGTTTGGAAGAACTCGGTTCGGGAGAAAGACGAAACGTGAGACTTTCATTCCTAATCTGAGCTAGCGATCAATTTCTCAAGGAAGCATGCTGCGAAACGCCTTTGGAGGCACTCTTAATGGTTCGGAAGCCATAGGTTTATGAGAAAGAAGAAAAATGACAAATTCATTCCTGTTCTGTGCTTACGGATACATTTCTCAAGGACTCATGCTTGAAAAGTCGTTAGAATTGATTGTTAATGGTTTTTGAAGCGCTCAGTTGGTGAGAAATACTAAAAATAGGAAATTCATTCCTGAGCTGTGCTTGGGACACATGTCTCAAGGAGTTTTCATCTAAATGCCTTTAGGCTTCACAGCTAGTGGTTTCGAAGTGGTCGGCTGGTGAGAAAGGTGACAAAAGAGACTTTCATTCCTTATCTGTGCTAGAGATCCATTTCTCAAGGAAGCATGCTGCGAAATGCATTTGGATGCACTCTTAATGGTTCGGAAGCCATAGGTTTATGAGAAAGAAAAAAATGATAATTTCATTCCTATTCTGTGCTGTGGATACATTTCTCAAGGACGCATGCTTGAAAAGTCGTTAGGATTGATTGTTAAGGGTTTTGAAGCGCTCAGTTGGTGAGAAATACTAAAAATAGGCAATTCATTCCTGAGCTGGCTTTGGGACACGTGTCTCAAGGATTCTTCATCTAAATACCTTTAGGCTGCACAGCTAGTGGTTTGGAAGAGGTCGAAAGGTGAAGAAAGAGAATTTCATTCCTGTGCTGTGCTAGTGAAAAATTTCACAAGGAGTCATGCTTGAAAAGTCACTAGTGTGTACTGCTCCTGATTTGGATAAGATCGCATCGTGAGAGACGACAAATGAGAATTTCCTTGCTGACTGTGCTAAGGAGATGATGCTCAAGGAATGATCCTTGAAAAGCCATTAGGATGAACGGCCAGTGGTTTGGAAGTCATCATTAAAGGAGAAACACTTAAAATGAGAGTCTTCATTCCTGAGTTGTGCTATTAACAAATTACTCTAGGAATCTTTGTGTAAAAGCCATTAAGATGCACTGCTAATGGTTGCGGAGAGCTCGATTCACGAAAAACAGGTGAAGAGGTTGAATGGAACCCTAAAGATGCTCCTGATAACCATTATGGTCCAGTACCCGTAGGACTGGGACAAGTTATTTACCCCACCTGCTGTTCGCAAAGAGGGTAGTGCGCCAGGAATACACAAGCTTTTCCCCGTTCGGGTTGCTGTATGGGAGGAGAGCGAGGGGACCCCTAGACTTCATGAGGGATGAGTGGGAGGGGTAGACCTCTCCAGGGGGATCATCAATAGTGGAGTATGTACTGATTTACTGGGAAAAGCTCGTGGAGCTCATGGGCTTGGCTAGAAGAAACCTAGCAAGGACACAGAGGAAGCAGAAGGTCTGGTACGACCGCTCAGCATGTGCCCACCCCTATGCTACCGGGGAGCAGGTGATGCTTCTCATCCCTGTGAAGAGGAACAAGAACTATTGAGTCCTGTGATGTGCTCGGGGAACAGGTCTCTAGGCAGCTTCATCTAAAAGCCATTAGAAAGCTAGTGTTTAGGAAGAGACCTGTTATTAGAAAGACAAAACAAGATAAATTCCGTCCAGATTTGTGCTATGACAAATTTCTCTTGGAATCTTCATCTAAATGTCATTAGAATGCACTGCTAGTATTTACAAAGAGACGTGTAGGGGAGAAAGACAAACAACTCAGCTAATTATTGATCCGTGCTAGGGACAAATGTCTCAAGGAAACCGCGCCTGGAAGACAGGAGGATGGACTTTTAATGGTTTAGCGAGCTCGGTTCGTGCGAAAGGCAAACAAATTTCATTTCTGAGTTGTGCTATTAACAAATTACTCTAGGAATCTTTGTGTAAAAGCCATTAAGATGCACTGCTAATGGTTGCGGAGAGCTCGATTCACGAAAAACAGGTGAAGAGGTTGAATGGAACCCTAAAGATGCTGCTGATAACCATTATGGTCCAGTACCCGTAGGACTGGGACAAGTTATTTACCCCACCTGCTGTTCGCAAAGAGGGTAGTGCGCCAGGAATACACAAGCTTTTCCCCGTTCGGGTTGCTGTATGGGAGGAGAGCGAGGGGACCCCTAGACTTCATGAGGGATGAGTGGGAGGGGTAGACCTCTCCAGGGGGATCATCAATAGTGGAGTATGTACTGATTTACTGGGAAAAGCTCGTGGAGCTCATGGGCTTGGCTAGAAGAAACCTAGCAAGGACACAGAGGAAGCAGAAGGTCTGGTACGACCGCTCAGCATGTGCCCACCCCTATGCTACCGGGGAGCAGGTGATGCTTCTCATCCCTGTGAAGAGGAACAAGAACTATTGAGTCCTGTGATGTGCTTGGGGCACAGGTCTCTAGACAGCTTCATCTAAAAGCCATTAGAAAGCTAGTGTTTAGGAAGAGACCTGTTATTGGAAATACAAAACAAGATAAATTCCGTCCAGATTTGTGCTATGACAAATTTCTCTTGGAATCTTCATCTAAATGTCATTAGAATGCACTGCTATGATTTACAAAGAGACGTGTAGGGGAGAAAGACAAACAACTCAGCTGATTATTGATCCGTGCTAGGGACAAATGTCTCAAGGAAACCGCGCCTGGAAGACAGGAGGATGGATTTTTAATGGTTTAGCGAGCTCGGTTCGTGAGAAAGGCCAACAAATTTCATTCCTGATTTATGCTAGAGATCAATGTTTCAAAGCATCATACTGCAAATGGCATTTTTTGGAAGACATCGGTTTATGAGAAATACGAAAAATTATTAATTCATTCCTGAGCTGTGCTACTGACAAATGTCACAAGGAGTCATGTTGTGCTACTGATTTGGAAGAGAACGGTTCATGTTCAAGAGGAAATATTAGAATTTCATTTCTGAGCTCTGCTAGGGCCAAATTTCTCAAGCTATTACGTTAGACTGTTAATGCTTTGCAAGTGATCGTTTCGTGAGAAAGACGAAAAAGAGACTTTTGTTCCTGATCTGTCCTAGGGCCAAATGTCCCTAAGACTCCTCTTCTGAAAGCCCTGAAGATGCCCTGCTGATTGTTTCGGAGACTTCGAGTCATGAGAACGAAGAGAAATGCGAATTTCATTCCTGACAGCGCTAGGTATAAATATTTCAAGGACTCATGCTCAAAAAGCCATTACTGGACATGATTTCTAAGAGATCGGTTCGTGAGAAAGAAGAAAAAGAGAAATTAATTCTTCTTCTCTGCTGGGGACCAATTTCTCAATTAATCATGCTTCGAAAGCAATTAGGATGCACTGCCAATGGTTTGGAAGACATCAGTTCCAGAGAAAGAGGAAAAAAATGACTGACTTATTACTGATCCGTGGTAAGGACAAATTTCTCAAAGACTCCTCATCCAAAAGTCATTGGGCTGCTTGCTTATGGTTTGGAAGAAATCGGTTCGTGGGAAAGACGAAAAATGAGGAATTCATTGCTGAGCTGCTTTGGTTACAAATTTCTCAAGGAATCATACTTCTAAAGCCTACTGTACTGCTACTGGTTTGGAAGAACTCGGTTCGGGAGAAAGACGAAACGTGAGACTTTCATTCCTAATCTGAGCTAGCGATCAATTTCTCAAGGAAGCATGCTGCGAAACGCCTTTGGAGGCACTCTTAATGGTTCGGAAGCCATAGGTTTATGAGAAAGAAGAAAAATGACAAATTCATTCCTGTTCTGTGCTTACGGATACATTTCTCAAGGACTCATGCTTGAAAAGTCGTTAGAATTGATTGTTAATGGTTTTTGAAGCGCTCAGTTGGTGAGAAATACTAAAAATAGGAAATTCATTCCTGAGCTGTGCTTGGGACACATGTCTCAAGGAGTTTTCATCTAAATGCCTTTAGGCTTCACAGCTAGTGGTTTCGAAGTGGTCGGCTGGTGAGAAAGGTGACAAAAGAGACTTTCATTCCTTATCTGTGCTAGAGATCCATTTCTCAAGGAAGCATGCTGCGAAATGCATTTGGATGCACTCTTAATGGTTCGGAAGCCATAGGTTTATGAGAAAGAAAAAAATGATAATTTCATTCCTATTCTGTGCTGTGGATACATTTCTCAAGGACGCATGCTTGAAAAGTCGTTAGGATTGATTGTTAAGGGTTTTGAAGCGCTCAGTTGGTGAGAAATACTAAAAATAGGCAATTCATTCCTGAGCTGGCTTTGGGACACGTGTCTCAAGGATTCTTCATCTAAATACCTTTAGGCTGCACAGCTAGTGGTTTGGAAGAGGTCGAAAGGTGAAGAAAGAGAATTTCATTCCTGTGCTGTGCTAGTGAAAAATTTCACAAGGAGTCATGCTTGAAAAGTCACTAGTGTGTACTGCTCCTGATTTGGATAAGATCGCATCGTGAGAGACGACAAATGAGAATTTCCTTGCTGACTGTGCTAAGGAGATGATGCTCAAGGAATGATCCTTGAAAAGCCATTAGGATGAACGGCCAGTGGTTTGGAAGTCATCATTAAAGGAGAAACACTTAAAATGAGAGTCTTCATTCCTGAGTTGTGCTATTAACAAATTACTCTAGGAATCTTTGTGTAAAAGCCATTAAGATGCACTGCTAATGGTTGCGGAGAGCTCGATTCACGAAAAACAGGTGAAGAGGTTGAATGGAACCCTAAAGATGCTCCTGATAACCATTATGGTCCAGTACCCGTAGGACTGGGACAAGTTATTTACCCCACCTGCTGTTCGCAAAGAGGGTAGTGCGCCAGGAATACACAAGCTTTTCCCCGTTCGGGTTGCTGTATGGGAGGAGAGCGAGGGGACCCCTAGACTTCATGAGGGATGAGTGGGAGGGGTAGACCTCTCCAGGGGGATCATCAATAGTGGAGTATGTACTGATTTACTGGGAAAAGCTCGTGGAGCTCATGGGCTTGGCTAGAAGAAACCTAGCAAGGACACAGAGGAAGCAGAAGGTCTGGTACGACCGCTCAGCATGTGCCCACCCCTATGCTACCGGGGAGCAGGTGATGCTTCTCATCCCTGTGAAGAGGAACAAGAACTATTGAGTCCTGTGATGTGCTTGGGGCACAGGTCTCTAGACAGCTTCATCTAAAAGCCATTAGAAAGCTAGTGTTTAGGAAGAGACCTGTTATTGGAAATACAAAACAAGATAAATTCCGTCCAGATTTGTGCTATGACAAATTTCTCTTGGAATCTTCATCTAAATGTCATTAGAATGCACTGCTATGATTTACAAAGAGACGTGTAGGGGAGAAAGACAAACAACTCAGCTGATTATTGATCCGTGCTAGGGACAAATGTCTCAAGGAAACCGCGCCTGGAAGACAGGAGGATGGATTTTTAATGGTTTAGCGAGCTCGGTTCGTGAGAAAGGCCAACAAATTTCATTCCTGATTTATGCTAGAGATCAATGTTTCAAAGCATCATACTGCAAATGGCATTTTTTGGAAGACATCGGTTTATGAGAAATACGAAAAATTATTAATTCATTCCTGAGCTGTGCTACTGACAAATGTCACAAGGAGTCATGTTGTGCTACTGATTTGGAAGAGAACGGTTCATGTTCAAGAGGAAATATTAGAATTTCATTTCTGAGCTCTGCTAGGGCCAAATTTCTCAAGCTATTACGTTAGACTGTTAATGCTTTGCAAGTGATCGTTTCGTGAGAAAGACGAAAAAGAGACTTTTGTTCCTGATCTGTCCTAGGGCCAAATGTCCCTAAGACTCCTCTTCTGAAAGCCCTGAAGATGCCCTGCTGATTGTTTCGGAGACTTCGAGTCATGAGAACGAAGAGAAATGCGAATTTCATTCCTGACAGCGCTAGGTATAAATATTTCAAGGACTCATGCTCAAAAAGCCATTACTGGACATGATTTCTAAGAGATCGGTTCGTGAGAAAGAAGAAAAAGAGAAATTAATTCTTCTTCTCTGCTGGGGACCAATTTCTCAATTAATCATGCTTCGAAAGCAATTAGGATGCACTGCCAATGGTTTGGAAGACATCAGTTCCAGAGAAAGAGGAAAAAAATGACTGACTTATTACTGATCCGTGGTAAGGACAAATTTCTCAAAGACTCCTCATCCAAAAGTCATTGGGCTGCTTGCTTATGGTTTGGAAGAAATCGGTTCGTGGGAAAGACGAAAAATGAGGAATTCATTGCTGAGCTGCTTTGGTTACAAATTTCTCAAGGAATCATACTTCTAAAGCCTACTGTACTGCTACTGGTTTGGAAGAACTCGGTTCGGGAGAAAGACGAAACGTGAGACTTTCATTCCTAATCTGAGCTAGCGATCAATTTCTCAAGGAAGCATGCTGCGAAACGCCTTTGGAGGCACTCTTAATGGTTCGGAAGCCATAGGTTTATGAGAAAGAAGAAAAATGACAAATTCATTCCTGTTCTGTGCTTACGGATACATTTCTCAAGGACTCATGCTTGAAAAGTCGTTAGAATTGATTGTTAATGGTTTTTGAAGCGCTCAGTTGGTGAGAAATACTAAAAATAGGAAATTCATTCCTGAGCTGTGCTTGGGACACATGTCTCAAGGAGTTTTCATCTAAATGCCTTTAGGCTTCACAGCTAGTGGTTTCGAAGTGGTCGGCTGGTGAGAAAGGTGACAAAAGAGACTTTCATTCCTTATCTGTGCTAGAGATCCATTTCTCAAGGAAGCATGCTGCGAAATGCATTTGGATGCACTCTTAATGGTTCGGAAGCCATAGGTTTATGAGAAAGAAAAAAATGATAATTTCATTCCTATTCTGTGCTGTGGATACATTTCTCAAGGACGCATGCTTGAAAAGTCGTTAGGATTGATTGTTAAGGGTTTTGAAGCGCTCAGTTGGTGAGAAATACTAAAAATAGGCAATTCATTCCTGAGCTGGCTTTGGGACACGTGTCTCAAGGATTCTTCATCTAAATACCTTTAGGCTGCACAGCTAGTGGTTTGGAAGAGGTCGAAAGGTGAAGAAAGAGAATTTCATTCCTGTGCTGTGCTAGTGAAAAATTTCACAAGGAGTCATGCTTGAAAAGTCACTAGTGTGTACTGCTCCTGATTTGGATAAGATCGCATCGTGAGAGACGACAAATGAGAATTTCCTTGCTGACTGTGCTAAGGAGATGATGCTCAAGGAATGATCCTTGAAAAGCCATTAGGATGAACGGCCAGTGGTTTGGAAGTCATCATTAAAGGAGAAACACTTAAAATGAGAGTCTTCATTCCTGAGTTGTGCTATTAACAAATTACTCTAGGAATCTTTGTGTAAAAGCCATTAAGATGCACTGCTAATGGTTGCGGAGAGCTCGATTCACGAAAAACAGGTGAAGAGGTTGAATGGAACCCTAAAGATGCTCCTGATAACCATTATGGTCCAGTACCCGTAGGACTGGGACAAGTTATTTACCCCACCTGCTGTTCGCAAAGAGGGTAGTGCGCCAGGAATACACAAGCTTTTCCCCGTTCGGGTTGCTGTATGGGAGGAGAGCGAGGGGACCCCTAGACTTCATGAGGGATGAGTGGGAGGGGTAGACCTCTCCAGGGGGATCATCAATAGTGGAGTATGTACTGATTTACTGGGAAAAGCTCGTGGAGCTCATGGGCTTGGCTAGAAGAAACCTAGCAAGGACACAGAGGAAGCAGAAGGTCTGGTACGACCGCTCAGCATGTGCCCACCCCTATGCTACCGGGGAGCAGGTGATGCTTCTCATCCCTGTGAAGAGGAACAAGAACTATTGAGTCCTGTGATGTGCTCGGGGAACAGGTCTCTAGGCAGCTTCATCTAAAAGCCATTAGAAAGCTAGTGTTTAGGAAGAGACCTGTTATTAGAAAGACAAAACAAGATAAATTCCGTCCAGATTTGTGCTATGACAAATTTCTCTTGGAATCTTCATCTAAATGTCATTAGAATGCACTGCTAGTATTTACAAAGAGACGTGTAGGGGAGAAAGACAAACAACTCAGCTAATTATTGATCCGTGCTAGGGACAAATGTCTCAAGGAAACCGCGCCTGGAAGACAGGAGGATGGACTTTTAATGGTTTAGCGAGCTCGGTTCGTGCGAAAGGCAAACAAATTTCATTTCTGAGTTGTGCTATTAACAAATTACTCTAGGAATCTTTGTGTAAAAGCCATTAAGATGCACTGCTAATGGTTGCGGAGAGCTCGATTCACGAAAAACAGGTGAAGAGGTTGAATGGAACCCTAAAGATGCTGCTGATAACCATTATGGTCCAGTACCCGTAGGACTGGGACAAGTTATTTACCCCACCTGCTGTTCGCAAAGAGGGTAGTGCGCCAGGAATACACAAGCTTTTCCCCGTTCGGGTTGCTGTATGGGAGGAGAGCGAGGGGACCCCTAGACTTCATGAGGGATGAGTGGGAGGGGTAGACCTCTCCAGGGGGATCATCAATAGTGGAGTATGTACTGATTTACTGGGAAAAGCTCGTGGAGCTCATGGGCTTGGCTAGAAGAAACCTAGCAAGGACACAGAGGAAGCAGAAGGTCTGGTACGACCGCTCAGCATGTGCCCACCCCTATGCTACCGGGGAGCAGGTGATGCTTCTCATCCCTGTGAAGAGGAACAAGAACTATTGAGTCCTGTGATGTGCTTGGGGCACAGGTCTCTAGACAGCTTCATCTAAAAGCCATTAGAAAGCTAGTGTTTAGGAAGAGACCTGTTATTGGAAATACAAAACAAGATAAATTCCGTCCAGATTTGTGCTATGACAAATTTCTCTTGGAATCTTCATCTAAATGTCATTAGAATGCACTGCTATGATTTACAAAGAGACGTGTAGGGGAGAAAGACAAACAACTCAGCTGATTATTGATCCGTGCTAGGGACAAATGTCTCAAGGAAACCGCGCCTGGAAGACAGGAGGATGGATTTTTAATGGTTTAGCGAGCTCGGTTCGTGAGAAAGGCCAACAAATTTCATTCCTGATTTATGCTAGAGATCAATGTTTCAAAGCATCATACTGCAAATGGCATTTTTTGGAAGACATCGGTTTATGAGAAATACGAAAAATTATTAATTCATTCCTGAGCTGTGCTACTGACAAATGTCACAAGGAGTCATGTTGTGCTACTGATTTGGAAGAGAACGGTTCATGTTCAAGAGGAAATATTAGAATTTCATTTCTGAGCTCTGCTAGGGCCAAATTTCTCAAGCTATTACGTTAGACTGTTAATGCTTTGCAAGTGATCGTTTCGTGAGAAAGACGAAAAAGAGACTTTTGTTCCTGATCTGTCCTAGGGCCAAATGTCCCTAAGACTCCTCTTCTGAAAGCCCTGAAGTTGCCCTGCTGATTGTTTCGGAGACTTCGAGTCATGAGAACGAAGAGAAATGCGAATTTCATTCCCGACAGCGCTAGGTATAAATATTTCAAGGACTCATGCTCAAAAAGCCATTACTGGACATGATTTCTAAGAGATCGGTTCGTGAGAAAGAAGAAAAAGAGAAATTAATTCTTCTTCTCTGCTGGGGACCAATTTCTCAATTAATCATGCTTCGAAAGCAATTAGGATGCACTGCCAATGGTTTGGAAGACATCAGTTCCAGAGAAAGAGGAAAAAAATGACTGACTTATTACTGATCCGTGGTAAGGACAAATTTCTCAAAGACTCCTCATCCAAAAGTCATTGGGCTGCTTGCTTATGGTTTGGAAGAAATCGGTTCGTGGGAAAGACGAAAAATGAGGAATTCATTGCTGAGCTGCTTTGGTTACAAATTTCTCAAGGAATCATACTTCTAAAGCCTACTGTACTGCTACTGGTTTGGAAGAACTCGGTTCGGGAGAAAGACGAAACGTGAGACTTTCATTCCTAATCTGAGCTAGCGATCAATTTCTCAAGGAAGCATGCTGCGAAACGCCTTTGGAGGCACTCTTAATGGTTCGGAAGCCATAGGTTTATGAGAAAGAAGAAAAATGACAAATTCATTCCTGTTCTGTGCTTACGGATACATTTCTCAAGGACTCATGCTTGAAAAGTCGTTAGAATTGATTGTTAATGGTTTTTGAAGCGCTCAGTTGGTGAGAAATACTAAAAATACGAAATTCATTCCTGAGCTGTGCTTGGGACACATGTCTCAAGGAGTTTTCATCTAAATGCCTTTAGGCTTCACAGTTAGTGGTTTCGAAGTGGTCGGCTGGTGAGAAAGGTGACAAAAGAGACTTTCATTCCTCATCTGTGCTAGAGATCCATTTCTCAAGGACGCTTGCTGCGTAATGCATTTGGATGCACTCTTAATGGTTCGGAAGCAATAGGTTTATTGTCTACACTACGGGATTAATCCGAATTTATATAATTCGGATTTGAAAAACAGGTTGTATAAAGTCGAAATGTATGCGGCCACACTAAGCACATTAATTCGGTGGTGTGCGACCAAGTACCGGGGCTAGCGTCGATTTCTGCACCGTTGCACTGTGGGTAGCTATCCCATAGCTATCCCATAGTTCCCGCTGTCTCCCGCGCCCATTGGGATTGTGGGTTAAGATCCCAGTGCCTGATGGGACAAAAAACATTGTCGCAGGTGGTTCTGGGTACAGCCTCACCTCCTCCCTATCTCCTCCCTCCCTGCATGAAAGCAACGGACGGCAGACAACCATTTTCGCGCCTTTTTTCCTGGGTGAGTGAACACTGCAGACTCCATACCACGGCAAGCATGGAGCCCGCTGAGGTCAAGACAGCACTCATGAACATTGTAAACACCTCGCGCGTTCTCGTGGAGTTTATGCTCAGCCAGGACCAGAAAAACGAGGCGAGGAGGCAGCGGCGGCGGCAACGCAGCGACAAGCATGATGAGGACATTTACATGGACGTGGACACGGACACGGATACAGAATTCTGTGAAACACGGGCCCCGGTGCTTTGGAGATCATGTTGTTAATGGTGCAGATTCTATCCATGGAACGCCGATTCTGGGCAAGGGAAACAAGCACAGACTGGTGGGACCGCATAGTGTTGCAGGTCTGGGACGATTCCCAGTGGCTGCGGAACTTTCGCATGCGTAAGGGCACTTTCATGGAACTTTGTGACTTGCTGTCCCCTGCCCTGAAACGCCAGAATACCAAGATGAGAGCAGCCCTCACAGTTGAGAAGCGCGTGGCGATAGCCCTGTGGAAGCCTGCAACGCCAGACAGCTACCGGTCAGTCGGGAATCAATTTGGAGTGGGCAAATCTACGGTGGGGGCTGCTGTGATGCAAGTAGCCAAAGCAATCACTCAGGTGCTGCTACGAAAGTTAGTGACTCTGGGAAATGTGCAGGCTATAGTGGATGGTTTTGCTGCAATGGGATTCCCTAACTGTGGTGGGGCGATAGACGGAACCCATATCCCTATCTTGGCACCGGAGCACCAAGCCACCGAGTACATAAACCGCAAGGGGTACTTTTCAATGATGCTGCAAGCACTTGTGGATCACAAGGGACGTTTCACTAACATCAACGCGGGCTGGGCGGGAAGGGTTCATGACGCTCGCGTTTTCAGGAACACTACTCTGTTTAAAGGGCTGCAGCAAGGGACTTACTTTCCGGACCAGAAAATAACCGTTGGGGATGTTGAAATGCCAATAGTTATTCTTGGGGACCCAGCCTACCCCTTAATGCCATGGCTTATGAAGCCGTACACAGGCAGCCTGGACAGGAGTCAGGAGCTGTTTAACTACAGGCTCAGCAAGTGCAGAATGGTGGTAGAATGTGCATTTGGCCGTTTAAAAGGTCGCTGGCGATCATTATTGACTCGCTCTGACCTCAGCCAAAGAAATCTCCCCATTGTTATTTCTGCTTGCTGTGTGCTCCACAATCTCTGTGAAAGTAAGGGGGAGACCTTTATGGCGGGGTGGGAGGCTGAGGCAAATCGCCTGGCTTCTGATTACGTGCAGCCAGATACCAGGGCGATTAGAAGAGCACACCAGGAAGCGCTGTGCATCCGAAGAAGTGAGGTTTTTACTCACGAAAGCTTATGCCCAAATAAATCTGTTAGTCTTTAAGGTGCCACCAGACTCTTTGTTGTTTTTGTGCATCAGAGAAGCTTTAAAAACCAGTTTCATGACTGGTCAGGCTACAGTGTGAAATATCTGTTTGTTTCTCCTTCATGAAAACCCGCCCCCTTTATTGACTCATTTTCTGTAAGGAACCCACCCTCCCCCTTCCCCCAGCTTTCTTTCAAACCAAATAAAGTCACAATAAAGAATAAATGATTTTTAAATGATAAATAGATTAGAAAAAGAGGGAGGGAACCCGGGTGGTATTTGGGAGGAGGATTGCTGGGAAGGAAAAAGCCACAAAGAAAAGGTTAAAGGTTAAAGCCCTTTTGCTTGGGCTGTCTACTGGGGTGGAATGGGAAGGTGTACGGAGCCTCCCCCCCGTGTTCTTACACGTCTGGGTGAGGAGGATACGGAACATGGGGAGGGGGGAGGGGGGAACAGGGGCTGAAGCGGCAGTCTGTTTTCCAGCAGCCGTTCCTGAAGCTCCACCAGACGCCGGAGCATGTCTGTTTGCTCACGCAGCAGCCCCAGCGTTGCATCCTGCCTCCTCTGGTCTTCCTGACCCCACCTCTCATCTCGAGCGTCTCTCCTCTCCTCACGTTGGTCCCTCCTCTCCTCACGTTGGTCCCTCATGTCCTCACGTTGGTCCCTCCTGTCCTCACGTTCACTGGCTTCTTTCCTATACTTTGAAACTGTTTCCTTCCACTCATTCAGATGAGCTCTGTCACTGCGGCTGGATTCCATAATTTCAGAAAACATGTCGTCTCGCGTTCTCTTCTTACGACGCCTTATCTGTGATAACCTTCGGGATGGAGGAGGGAGGCTTGAGGAATTTGCAGCTGCTGTAGGGAGGGGAAAAAAGAAAGAATTGTTTAAAAAGCTACATTTTGCAGAACAATGCTTATACTCTTTCACGGTGACCAACACTATTCACATTACATAGCACATGTGATTTCTGTGCAAGGTCGCATTTTGCCTCTTAATGCTGAGTGCCTGTGGCTTTGCTGCTAGAGATCACAGGTCTGGGCAACAGAATTCGGCTTGCATGCGGCCATGGTAAGCCATTGTCTTACAGCTTCTGCGCCCTCCTTTCCCACATACCAAGCATAGCCTGTAGAGTGCTGCGGTTTTTCTGTTAACATTCAGCAGCAGCAGCAGAAAACAAACTAACCACCGCCCCTCTCGCCATGAATTCTCTGGGATGATCGCTGTACCCCTCCCCCCCACCGCGTGGCTGGTATCAGGGAAGATCCCTGCAGGCACCAAACTAACCACTCCCCCCCCGCCGCCGCCCCCCCTCCCGCCATGAATTCTCTGGGATGATCACGGTACCCCCCCCCCCCACCGCGTGGCTGGTAACAGGGAAGATCCCTGCTAGCCAAACGCGAAAAACTCAGGCCCAATTTCCCATCTGCGCTTGGCTAACTGCAGGGAAGGATTTATTTTCCGCCACAGGCAAACAGCCCAGTAGGAACGGCCACCTCTGTCCCCTTAATTAAGTTCCCGTATTTCAACCAGGTTACCAGGAGTGATATCACTCTCCTGAGGATTACACAACAAGATAAAGAACGGATGTTGCTTGAATGCCAGCAAACACCGGGACCATACGCTGCCAGGCTTTGTCAGGCAATGAGACCAGATTACTTGCTGCAAGCATGGCGTGGTCAAGTGTCCTACCATGGAGGAGGGAATAAGGATGCACTGCCCAGAAACCTTCTGGCAAGGCTTTTGGAGTACCTCCAGGAGAGCTTCATGGAGATGTCCCTGGAGGATTTCCGCTCCATCCCCAGACACGTTAACAGACGTTTCCAGTAGCTGAACTGACCGCGAATGCATCCCAAGTCCACAGGACAAAGTAATCATTTAAAATATAAAACGTGTTGTAAAAGCAAACGATTTTTAAAGGTAAACTCACCTGAGGTCCCTTCCATGGGGTCAGAGTCTTGGGTACTGGCTTGGGAGGCTTGGGAGGGTACTTCAGTCAGGGTGAGAAAAAGATCCTGGCTGTTGGGGAGAACGGAGTGCTGTGTGCTCTCTGCAAGCTCATCCTCCTCCTCCTCCTCCTCCTCTCCCCCATCGGCAGAATCCTCAGGCGTCGCTGATGAGACTATCCCCGACCCAGAATCCACGATCACAGGTGGGGTAGTGGCGGCAGCCCCCCCAGAATTGCATGCAGCTCGGCGTAGAAGCGGCATGTCCGCGGCTCTGACCCGGAGCGACCATTTGCCTCCTTTGTTTTTTGATACGCTTGTCTGAGCTCCTTGATTTTCACGCGGCACTGCTCAGAGTCCCTATTGTGGCCTCTCTCCATCATGCCCTTGGAGATTTTTTCAAAAGTTTTTGCATTTCGTCTTTTAGAATGAAGTTCTGCAAGCACTGAATACTCTCCCCATACAGCGATCAGATCCAGTCCCTCCCTCACGGTCCATGCTGGTGCTCTTTTTCGATTATCAGCCTGCATGGTTACCTGTGCTGATGAGCTAGCTGTGGTCACCTGTGCTCTCCACGCTGGGAAAACAGGAAATGAAATTCAAATGTTCGTGGGGGTTTTCCTGTCTACCTGGCCAGTGCATCCGAGTTTAGATTGCTGTCCAGAGCGGTCACAATGATGCACTGTGGGATAGCTCCCGGAGGCCAATACCATCGAATTGCGGCCACACTATCCCTAATTCGAAATGTTAAAATCGATTTTGGCGCCACTCCGCTCGTCGGGGTGGAGTACAGAAATCGATTTAAAGGGCCCTTTACATCGAAATAAATAGCATCGTTGTGTGGACGGTTACAGGGTAAATTCGAATTAAAGATGATAAATCCGAATTAAACTCCAGGCCCTCAGAGTTATATTTCATATTTCTAGTTTCAGAGACATGAGTGGTACATTTCTACAAATAGGATGATCGCACTCAGTAGATTATAAGCTTTGTAATGATACCTTACAAGAGACCTTTTGCATGAAGCATATTCCAGTTACATTATATTTAACTCATTAGCATATTTTCATAAAATCATATAGAGTGCAACATCACACAATGGATTTGGCCTGATGTGAGGGGTTCTCTCCAGATGCTGTTTTTAAACCGGTCTCAGAAAATAGCTCACGAACAAGAGACGCGGCTAATCAAACCTGAGAGTGACACATGGTGAACACTTGGGTTTCTGGAATGGCAAAGAACCCTTACCATGGGCTTGGGTGCCATGAGGGTTCTCTAAGAGACGGGAAGCATCACCAAGTTAAGGGCTCCAGAGAAACTGGCCAATAGTTTCAAACTTTAGGATGCCTGAATTTCAGCCCCTAAACCCACTTTGAAGCAACTAACTAAAAGTGACCTGATTTCCATAGGTGCTGAGCACTCAAAACTCCTAGTGAAATCAACAGGAGCTGTGAGTGCTCAGCTCCTCTTCAAATCAGGCCACTTATAAGTTATTTAGGTGCCTAATGTAAGGCAGCTACTTTTCAAAATGTAACCAAAGCCTATTTCATGCCGTTACCGGATGAGTTTTGCTAATAGCAGATATGACTGACTAAAAATCCAACACAAACGGTGAATGAATGGGAATGATGTCATAAAAGGATGACATATCCCCTCTGGCTTGGGTAACAAATGAAGTAGCTGCCCATTGGTTCTCAGACAACCAATCAGAAAGTATCTTTTCTCTGTCTGCACTGAGGTTATAAAAGGCGGCAGGCTCAGACAGGGTCAGCATACTACTGTGGTGATTTCAAGAGGTGGCTTAGCCAAGCCACACTTTGTCAGGCCAGTCATAATCAGGCCAGACCAGGAAGAAATCAAAGAAGGCAAAATAAGAGAGAGAAAACCGAGCGAACAGAGCCAGGAACAGAAGGAAAGAGAGTCAGGCAAGCCAAGCAAAGAAAGACACAGGCAAGTGGCGCCAAGCAAGGAAACATCCACTGAAGCCAAGCAAGTCAAGAAAAAAGCTAGGCAGGCCAATTCCGGAGTAAAGACTCGGGTAAACTAAGCAGAGAAAACAAAAGAAAGCCAAGAAAGTCAAGCCAAGTGTTGCTGGAACACTAGACGTCTGCAACATGTCTGAGTCTGAGTCTGAGCACTCTGGTGAGACCTCAACCACAAAAGACCCTAAGGCCAAAATCACCCGTTCTTCCCGGGCTGGGCTGCAGTTCTCTGTCAGTCGCATAGACAGATTGCTCCGCAAAGGACAATTTGCAGACCGTATTGGCGCTGGAGCCCCAGTATATATGGCCGCGGTGCTTCAATAAGTGACTCATGAGATTGTGGATATTGCTGGGGAAGTCGCTGCACGCAGCAAGAAGCGTCGGATTTCCCCACGGCACTTGCAGCTGGCCATTCACAGCAACTCAGAGCTCAAGAAACTGCTGGGAGGTGTCACCATCTCTCAGGGCGGAGTCCTGCACGTAAATCAGCCTGTGGTTTTACCTTCCAAGAAGAGAAATGGCAGGAGAGCCATCAAGAGAAGGATTGCCCCTGCTCCTGTCCCTGTTAAGTGCGAACAGAGCAAAGGGGAGCCTGCCACCCCAGATTTGGGAGAAATGACATTCACTTGATTGCAAGGCTCTTTTCACATGCATCAGTCTGGTCTAATAAAAGCAGTTAAAATTGTAGGATAGTAAAAGAGGAAATTAATTCACAAAAGAACCCCAGGCATTTTAAGGGATCATTCAGTTGGTCAGGTAGCTGCATTGATAATATGGTATAAAAGCCTAGAAAGATAGAACTCAATCATTTCATTAAGAAATTTACACCAGAAATTGTCTAAATGGTGTCAAGTATCAGAGGGGTAGCCGTGTTAGTCTGGATCTGTAAAAAGCGACAAAGAGTCCTGTGGCACCTTAGAGACCAACAGACGTATTGGAGCATAAATGTCTACATCGTGTAGATTCTGGGAGGTGGTTTCTGTGTTTTTTTCAGGCATTTCCCCAATAGATTGAAGATTAGGAACATTTTTCCCATAGTGAAGTTGATGTGTATTGCATGTTTTGTGAAAACAGAACAAACTCATGACAGAAAAATGTAATCCATTAGACATGAGGGATATAGCCTATGGGGCTGGTTTTTCTTTTGGTTTTGTTTGTTTTGTTTTGTTATTTTTTAGTTACCCCATTATAAAACCATTGACTCGTTTAGAGTAATATCAGATTTATACAGTATAAGTGATACTAGAATCAGGCTTTCGGAAATGATTAAATACCTGGAGGGGTTCACATAAACTTTGATCACCTTTTTAAAGGGAAAACATTACCCACTTGCCAGCACACAGGTACACAGGGCGACTTACAAGTAAAAGAGAGCCATCTGCAGACGATTGTCCTGGTTAATGGGAGTCATCAAGATTCCAAACCACCACTAATGGCCCAGACTTTGCATAATTACAATAGGCCCTCAGAGTTATATTTCATATTTCTAGTTTCAGAGACATGAGTGGTACATTTCTACAAATAGGATGATCGCACTCAGTAGATTATAAGCTTTGTAATGATACCTTACAAGAGACCTTTTGCATGAAGCATATTCCAGTTACATTATATTTAACTCATTAGCATATTTTCATAAAATCATATAGAGTGCAACATCACACAATGGATTTGGCCTGATGTGAGGGGTTCTCTCCAGGTGCTGTTTTTAAACCGGTCTCAGAAAATAGCTCACGAACAAGAGACGCGGCTAATCAAACCTGAGAGTGACACATGGTGAACACTTGGGTTTCTGGAATGGCAAAGAACCCTTACCATGGGCTTGGGTGCCATGAGGGTTCTCTAAGAGACGGGAAGCATCACCAAGTTAAGGGCTCCAGAGAAACTGGCCAATAGTTTCAAACTTTAGGATGCCTGAATTTCAGCCCCTAAACCCACTTTGAAGCAACTAACTAAAAGTGACCTGATTTCCATAGGTGCTGAGCACTCAAAACTCCTAGTGAAATCAACAGGAGCTGTGAGTGCTCAGCTCCTCTTCAAATCAGGCCACTTATAAGTTATTTAGGTGCCTAATGTAAGGCAGCTACTTTTCAAAATGTAACCAAAGCCTATTTCATGCCGTTACCGGATGAGTTTTGCTAATAGCAGATATGACTGACTAAAAATCCAACACAAACGGTGAATGAATGGGAATGATGTCATAAAAGGATGACATATCCCCTCTGGCTTGGGTAACAAATGAAGTAGCTGCCCATTGGTTCTCAGACAACCAATCAGAAAGTATCTTTTCTCTGTCTGCACTGAGGTTATAAAAGGCGGCAGGCTCAGACAGGGTCAGCATACTACTGTGGTGATTTCAAGAGGTGGCTAAGCCAAGCCACACTTTGTCAGGCCAGTCATAATCAGGCCAGACCAGGAAGAAATCAAAGAAGGCAAAATAAGAGAGAGAAAACCGAGCGAACAGAGCCAGGAACAGAAGGAAAGAGAGTCAGGCAAGCCAAGCAAAGAAAGACACAGGCAAGTGGCGCCAAGCAAGGAAACATCCACTGAAGCCAAGCAAGTCAAGAAAAAAGCTAGGCAGGCCAATTCCGGAGTAAAGACTCGGGTAAACTAAGCAGAGAAAACAAAAGAAAGCCAAGAAAGTCAAGCCAAGTGTTGCTGGAACACTAGACGTCTGCAACATGTCTGAGTCTGAGTCTGAGCACTCTGGTGAGACCTCAACCACAAAAGACCCTAAGGCCAAAATCACCCGTTCTTCCCGGGCTGGGCTGCAGTTCTCTGTCAGTCGCATAGACAGATTGCTCCGCAAAGGACAATTTGCAGACCGTATTGGCGCTGGAGCCCCAGTATATATGGCCGCGGTGCTTCAATAAGTGACTCATGAGATTGTGGATATTGCTGGGGAAGTCGCTGCACGCAGCAAGAAGCGTCGGATTTCCCCACGGCACTTGCAGCTGGCCATTCACAGCAACTCAGAGCTCAAGAAACTGCTGGGAGGTGTCACCATCTCTCAGGGCGGAGTCCTGCACGTAAATCAGCCTGTGGTTTTACCTTCCAAGAAGAGAAATGGCAGGAGAGCCATCAAGAGAAGGATTGCCCCTGCTCCTGTCCCTGTTAAGTGCGAACAGAGCAAAGGGGAGCCTGCCACCCCAGATTTGGGAGAAATGACATTCACTTGATTGCAAGGCTCTTTTCACATGCATCAGTCTGGTCTAATAAAAGCAGTTAAAATGCCTGGGGTTCTTTTGTGAATTAATTTCCTCTTTTACTATCCTACAATTTTAAGGGATCATTCAGTTGGTCAGGTAGCTGCATTGATAATATGGTATAAAAGCCTAGAAAGATAGAACTCAATCATTTCATTAAGAAATTTACACCAGAAATTGTCTAAATGGTGTCAAGTATCAGAGGGGTAGCCGTGTTAGTCTGGATCTGTAAAAAGCGACAAAGAGTCCTGTGGCACCTTAGAGACCAACAGACGTATTGGAGCATAAATGTCTATATCGTGTAGATTCTGGGAGGTGGTTTCTGTGTTTTTTTCAGGCATTTCCCCAATAGATTGAAGATTAGGAACATTTTCCCATAGTGAAGTTGATGTGTATTGCATGTTTTGTGAAAACAGAAAACAGAACAAACTCATGACAGAAAAATGTAATCCATTAGACATGAGGGATATAGCCTATGGGGCTGGTTTTTCTTTTGGTTTTGTTTGTTTTGTTTTGTTATTTTTTAGTTACCCCATTATAAAACCATTGACTCGTTTAGAGTAATATCAGATTTATACAGTATAAGTGATACTAGAATCAGGCTTTCGGAAATGATTAAATACCTGGAGGGGTTCACATAAACTTTGATCACCTTTTTAAAGGGAAAACATTACCCACTTGCCAGCACACAGGTACACAGGGCGACTTACAAGTAAAAGAGAGCCATCTGCAGACGATTGTCCTGGTTAATGGGAGTCATCAAGATTCCAAACCACCACTAATGGCCCAGACTTTGCATAATTACAATAGGCCCTCAGAGTTATATTTCATATTTCTAGTTTCAGAGACATGAGTGGTACATTTCTACAAATAGGATGATCGCACTCAGTAGATTATAAGCTTTGTAATGATACCTTACAAGAGACCTTTTGCATGAAGCATATTCCAGTTACATTATATTTAACTCATTAGCATATTTTCATAAAATCATATAGAGTGCAACATCACACAATGGATTTGGCCTGATGTGAGGGGTTCTCTCCAGGTGCTGTTTTTAAACCGGTCTCAGAAAATAGCTCACGAACAAGAGACGCGGCTAATCAAACCTGAGAGTGACACATGGTGAACACTTGGGTTTCTGGAATGGCAAAGAACCCTTACCATGGGCTTGGGTGCCATGAGGGTTCTCTAAGAGACGGGAAGCATCACCAAGTTAAGGGCTCCAGAGAAACTGGCCAATAGTTTCAAACTTTAGGATGCCTGAATTTCAGCCCCTAAACCCACTTTGAAGCAACTAACTAAAAGTGACCTGATTTCCATAGGTGCTGAGCACTCAAAACTCCTAGTGAAATCAACAGGAGCTGTGAGTGCTCAGCTCCTCTTCAAATCAGGCCACTTATAAGTTATTTAGGTGCCTAATGTAAGGCAGCTACTTTTCAAAATGTAACCAAAGCCTATTTCATGCCGTTACCGGATGAGTTTTGCTAATAGCAGATATGACTGACTAAAAATCCAACACAAACGGTGAATGAATGGGAATGATGTCATAAAAGGATGACATATCCCCTCTGGCTTGGGTAACAAATGAAGTAGCTGCCCATTGGTTCTCAGACAACCAATCAGAAAGTATCTTTTCTCTGTCTGCACTGAGGTTATAAAAGGCGGCAGGCTCAGACAGGGTCAGCATACTACTGTGGTGATTTCAAGAGGTGGCTAAGCCAAGCCACACTTTGTCAGGCCAGTCATAATCAGGCCAGACCAGGAAGAAATCAAAGAAGGCAAAATAAGAGAGAGAAAACCGAGCGAACAGAGCCAGGAACAGAAGGAAAGAGAGTCAGGCAAGCCAAGCAAAGAAAGACACAGGCAAGTGGCGCCAAGCAAGGAAACATCCACTGAAGCCAAGCAAGTCAAGAAAAAAGCTAGGCAGGCCAATTCCGGAGTAAAGACTCGGGTAAACTAAGCAGAGAAAACAAAAGAAAGCCAAGAAAGTCAAGCCAAGTGTTGCTGGAACACTAGACGTCTGCAACATGTCTGAGTCTGAGTCTGAGCACTCTGGTGAGACCTCAACCACAAAAGACCCTAAGGCCAAAATCACCCGTTCTTCCCGGGCTGGGCTGCAGTTCTCTGTCAGTCGCATAGACAGATTGCTCCGCAAAGGACAATTTGCAGACCGTATTGGCGCTGGAGCCCCAGTATATATGGCCGCGGTGCTTCAATAAGTGACTCATGAGATTGTGGATATTGCTGGGGAAGTCGCTGCACGCAGCAAGAAGCGTCGGATTTCCCCACGGCACTTGCAGCTGGCCATTCACAGCAACTCAGAGCTCAAGAAACTGCTGGGAGGTGTCACCATCTCTCAGGGCGGAGTCCTGCACGTAAATCAGCCTGTGGTTTTACCTTCCAAGAAGAGAAATGGCAGGAGAGCCATCAAGAGAAGGATTGCCCCTGCTCCTGTCCCTGTTAAGTGCGAACAGAGCAAAGGGGACACTGCCACCCCAGATTTGGGAGAAATGACATTCACTTGATTGCAAGGCTCTTTTCACATGCATCAGTCTGGTCTAATAAAAGCAGTTAAAATGCCTGGGGTTCTTTTGTGAATTAATTTCCTCTTTTACTATCCTACAATTTTAAGGGATCATTCAGTTGGTCAGGTAGCTGCATTGATAATATGGTATAAAAGCCTAGAAAGATAGAACTCAATCATTTCATTAAGAAATTTACACCAGAAATTGTCTAAATGGTGTCAAGTATCAGAGGGGTAGCCGTGTTAGTCTGGATCTGTAAAAAGCGACAAAGAGTCCTGTGGCACCTTAGAGACCAACAGACGTATTGGAGCATAAATGTCTACATCGTGTAGATTCTGGGAGGTGGTTTCTGTGTTTTTTTCAGGCATTTCCCCAATAGATTGAAGATTAGGAACATTTTTCCCATAGTGAAGTTGATGTGTATTGCATGTTTTGTGAAAACAGAACAAACTCATGACAGAAAAATGTAATCCATTAGACATGAGGGATATAGCCTATGGGCCTGGTTTTTCTTTTGGTTTTGTTTGTTTTGTTTTGTTATTTTTTAGTTACCCCATTATAAAACCATTGACTCGTTTAGAGTAATATCAGATTTATACAGTATAAGTGATACTAGAATCAGGCTTTCGGAAATGATTAAATACCTGGAGGGGTTCACATAAACTTTGATCACCTTTTTAAAGGGAAAACATTACCCACTTGCCAGCACACAGGTACACAGGGCGACTTACAAGTAAAAGAGAGCCATCTGCAGACGATTGTCCTGGTTAATGGGAGTCATCAAGATTCCAAACCACCACTAATGGCCCAGACTTTGCATAATTACAATAGGCCCTCAGAGTTATATTTCATATTTCTAGTTTCAGAGACATGAGTGGTACATTTCTACAAATAGGATGATCGCACTCAGTAGATTATAAGCTTTGTAATGATACCTTACAAGAGACCTTTTGCATGAAGCATATTCCAGTTACATTATATTTAACTCATTAGCATATTTTCATAAAATCATATAGAGTGCAACATCACACAATGGATTTGGCCTGATGTGAGGGGTTCTCTCCAGGTGCTGTTTTTAAACCGGTCTCAGAAAATAGCTCACGAACAAGAGACGCGGCTAATCAAACCTGAGAGTGACACATGGTGAACACTTGGGTTTCTGGAATGGCAAAGAACCCTTACCATGGGCTTGGGTGCCATGAGGGTTCTCTAAGAGACGGGAAGCATCACCAAGTTAAGGGCTCCAGAGAAACTGGCCAATAGTTTCAAACTTTAGGATGCCTGAATTTCAGCCCCTAAACCCACTTTGAAGCAACTAACTAAAAGTGACCTGATTTCCATAGGTGCTGAGCACTCAAAACTCCTAGTGAAATCAACAGGAGCTGTGAGTGCTCAGCTCCTCTTCAAATCAGGCCACTTATAAGTTATTTAGGTGCCTAATGTAAGGCAGCTACTTTTCAAAATGTAACCAAAGCCTATTTCATGCCGTTACCGGATGAGTTTTGCTAATAGCAGATATGACTGACTAAAAATCCAACACAAACGGTGAATGAATGGGAATGATGTCATAAAAGGATGACATATCCCCTCTGGCTTGGGTAACAAATGAAGTAGCTGCCCATTGGTTCTCAGACAACCAATCAGAAAGTATCTTTTCTCTGTCTGCACTGAGGTTATAAAAGGCGGCAGGCTCAGACAGGGTCAGCATACTACTGTGGTGATTTCAAGAGGTGGCTTAGCCAAGCCACACTTTGTCAGGCCAGTCATAATCAGGCCAGACCAGGAAGAAATCAAAGAAGGCAAAATAAGAGAGAGAAAACCAAGTGAACAGAGCCAGGAACAGAAGGAAAGAGAGTCAGGCAAGCCAAGCAAAGAAAGACACAGGCAAGTGGAGCCAAGCAAGGAAACATCCACTGAAGCCAAGCAAGTCAAGAAAAAAGCTAGGCAGGCCAATTCCGGAGTAAAGACTCGGGTAAACTAAGCAGAGAAAACAAAAGAAAGCCAAGAAAGTCAAGCCAAGTGTTGCTGGAACACTAGACGTCTGCAACATGTCTGAGTCTGAGCACTCTGGTGAGACCTCAACCACAAAAGACCCTAAGGCCAAGATCACCCATTCTTCCAGGGCTGGGCTGCAGTTCTCTGTCAGTCGCATAGACAGATTGCTCCGCAAAGGACAATTTGCAGACCGTATTGGAGCTGGAGCCCCAGTATATATGGCCGCGGTGCTTCAATAAGTGACTCATGAGATTGTGGATATTGCTGGGGAAGTCGCTGCACGCAGCAAGAAGCGTCGGATTTCCCCACGGCACTTGCAGCTGGCCATTCACAGCAACTCAGAGCTCAAGAAACTACTGGGAGGTGTCACCATCTCTCAGGGCGGAGTCCTGCACGTAAATCAGCCTGTGGTTTTACCTTCCAAGAAGAGAAATGGCAGGAGAGCCATCAAGAGAAGGATTGCCCCTGCTCCTGTCCCTGTTAAGTGCGAACAGAGCAAAGGGGACACTGCCACCCCAGATTTGGGAGAAATGACATTCACTTGATTGCAAGGCTCTTTTCACATGCATCAGTCTGGTCTAATAAAAGCAGTTAAAATGCCTGGGGTTCTTTTGTGAATTAATTTCCTCTTTTACTATCCTACAATTTTAAGGGATCATTCAGTTGGTCAGGTAGCTGCATTGATAATATGGTATAAAAGCCTAGAAAGATAGAACTCAATCATTTCATTAAGAAATTTACACCAGAAATTGTCTAAATGGTGTCAAGTATCAGAGGGGTAGCCGTGTTAGTCTGGATCTGTAAAAAGCGACAAAGAGTCCTGTGGCACCTTAGAGACCAACAGACGTATTGGAGCATAAATGTCTATATCGTGTAGATTCTGGGAGGTGGTTTCTGTGTTTTTTTCAGGCATTTCCCCAATAGATTGAAGATTAGGAACATTTTCCCATAGTGAAGTTGATGTGTATTGCATGTTTTGTGAAAACAGAAAACAGAACAAACTCATGACAGAAAAATGTAATCCATTAGACATGAGGGATAAAGCCTATGGGCCTGGTTTTTCTTTTGGTTTTGTTTGTTTTGTTTTGTTATTTTTTAGTTACCCCATTATAAAACCATTGACTCGTTTAGAGTAATATCAGATTTATACAGTATAAGTGATACTAGAATCAGGCTTTCGGAAATGATTAAATACCTGGAGGGGTTCACATAAACTTTGATCACCTTTTTAAAGGGAAAACATTACCCACTTGCCAGCACACAGGTACACAGGGCGACTTACAAGTAAAAGAGAGCCATCTGCAGACGATTGTCCTGGTTAATGGGAGTCATCAAGATTCCAAACCACCACTAATGGCCCAGACTTTGCATAATTACAATAGGCCCTCAGAGTTATATTTCATATTTCTAGTTTCAGAGACATGAGTGGTACATTTCTACAAATAGGATGATCGCACTCAGTAGATTATAAGCTTTGTAATGATACCTTACAAGAGACCTTTTGCATGAAGCATATTCCAGTTACATTATATTTAACTCATTAGCATATTTTCATAAAATCATATAGAGTGCAACATCACACAATGGATTTGGCCTGATGTGAGGGGTTCTCTCCAGGTGCTGTTTTTAAACCGGTCTCAGAAAATAGCTCACGAACAAGAGACGCGGCTAATCAAACCTGAGAGTGACACATGGTGAACACTTGGGTTTCTGGAATGGCAAAGAACCCTTACCATGGGCTTGGGTGCCATGAGGGTTCTCTAAGAGACGGGAAGCATCACCAAGTTAAGGGCTCCAGAGAAACTGGCCAATAGTTTCAAACTTTAGGATGCCTGAATTTCAGCCCCTAAACCCACTTTGAAGCAACTAACTAAAAGTGACCTGATTTCCATAGGTGCTGAGCACTCAAAACTCCTAGTGAAATCAACAGGAGCTGTGAGTGCTCAGCTCCTCTTCAAATCAGGCCACTTATAAGTTATTTAGGTGCCTAATGTAAGGCAGCTACTTTTCAAAATGTAACCAAAGCCTATTTCATGCCGTTACCGGATGAGTTTTGCTAATAGCAGATATGACTGACTAAAAATCCAACACAAACGGTGAATGAATGGGAATGATGTCATAAAAGGATGACATATCCCCTCTGGCTTGGGTAACAAATGAAGTAGCTGCCCATTGGTTCTCAGACAACCAATCAGAAAGTATCTTTTCTCTGTCTGCACTGAGGTTATAAAAGGCGGCAGGCTCAGACAGGGTCAGCATACTACTGTGGTGATTTCAAGAGGTGGCTAAGCCAAGCCACACTTTGTCAGGCCAGTCATAATCAGGCCAGACCAGGAAGAAATCAAAGAAGGCAAAATAAGAGAGAGAAAACCGAGCGAACAGAGCCAGGAACAGAAGGAAAGAGAGTCAGGCAAGCCAAGCAAAGAAAGACACAGGCAAGTGGCGCCAAGCAAGGAAACATCCACTGAAGCCAAGCAAGTCAAGAAAAAAGCTAGGCAGGCCAATTCCGGAGTAAAGACTCGGGTAAACTAAGCAGAGAAAACAAAAGAAAGCCAAGAAAGTCAAGCCAAGTGTTGCTGGAACACTAGACGTCTGCAACATGTCTGAGTCTGAGTCTGAGCACTCTGGTGAGACCTCAACCACAAAAGACCCTAAGGCCAAAATCACCCGTTCTTCCCGGGCTGGGCTGCAGTTCTCTGTCAGTCGCATAGACAGATTGCTCCGCAAAGGACAATTTGCAGACCGTATTGGCGCTGGAGCCCCAGTATATATGGCCGCGGTGCTTCAATAAGTGACTCATGAGATTGTGGATATTGCTGGGGAAGTCGCTGCACGCAGCAAGAAGCGTCGGATTTCCCCACGGCACTTGCAGCTGGCCATTCACAGCAACTCAGAGCTCAAGAAACTGCTGGGAGGTGTCACCATCTCTCAGGGCGGAGTCCTGCACGTAAATCAGCCTGTGGTTTTACCTTCCAAGAAGAGAAATGGCAGGAGAGCCATCAAGAGAAGGATTGCCCCTGCTCCTGTCCCTGTTAAGTGCGAACAGAGCAAAGGGGACACTGCCACCCCAGATTTGGGAGAAATGACATTCACTTGATTGCAAGTCTCTTTTCACATGCATCAGTCTGGTCTAATAAAAGCAGTTAAAATGCCTGGGGTTCTTTTGTGAATTAATTTCCTCTTTTACTATCCTACAATTTTAAGGGATCATTCAGTTGGTCAGGTAGCTGCATTGATAATATGGTATAAAAGCCTAGAAAGATAGAACTCAATCATTTCATTAAGAAATTTACACCAGAAATTGTCTAAATGGTGTCAAGTATCAGAGGGGTAGCCGTGTTAGTCTGGATCTGTAAAAAGCGACAAAGAGTCCTGTGGCACCTTAGAGACCAACAGACGTATTGGAGCATAAATGTCTACATCGTGTAGATTCTGGGAGGTGGTTTCTGTGTTTTCAATCTATTGGGGAAATGCCTGAAAAAGATTAGGAACATTTTTCCCATAGTGAAGTTGATGTGTATTGCATGTTTTGTGAAAACAGAACAAACTCATGACAGAAAAATGTAATCCATTAGACATGAGGGATATAGCCTATGGGCCTGGTTTTTCTTTTGGTTTTGTTTGTTTTGTTTTGTTATTTTTTAGTTACCCCATTATAAAACCATTGACTCGTTTAGAGTAATATCAGATTTATACAGTATAAGTGATACTAGAATCAGGCTTTCGGAAATGATTAAATACCTGGAGGGGTTCACATAAACTTTGATCACCTTTTTAAAGGGAAAACATTACCCACTTGCCAGCACACAGGTACACAGGGCGACTTACAAGTAAAAGAGAGCCATCTGCAGACGATTGTCCTGGTTAATGGGAGTCATCAAGATTCCAAACCACCACTAATGGCCCAGACTTTGCATAATTACAATAGGCCCTCAGAGTTATATTTCATATTTCTAGTTTCAGAGACATGAGTGGTACATTTCTACAAATAGGATGATCGCACTCAGTAGATTATAAGCTTTGTAATGATACCTTACAAGAGACCTTTTGCATGAAGCATATTCCAGTTACATTATATTTAACTCATTAGCATATTTTCATAAAATCATATAGAGTGCAACATCACACAATGGATTTGGCCTGATGTGAGGGGTTCTCTCCAGGTGCTGTTTTTAAACCGGTCTCAGAAAATAGCTCACGAACAAGAGACGCGGCTAATCAAACCTGAGAGTGACACATGGTGAACACTTGGGTTTCTGGAATGGCAAAGAACCCTTACCATGGGCTTGGGTGCCATGAGGGTTCTCTAAGAGACGGGAAGCATCACCAAGTTAAGGGCTCCAGAGAAACTGGCCAATAGTTTCAAACTTTAGGATGCCTGAATTTCAGCCCCTAAACCCACTTTGAAGCAACTAACTAAAAGTGACCTGATTTCCATAGGTGCTGAGCACTCAAAACTCCTAGTGAAATCAACAGGAGCTGTGAGTGCTCAGCTCCTCTTCAAATCAGGCCACTTATAAGTTATTTAGGTGCCTAATGTAAGGCAGCTACTTTTCAAAATGTAACCAAAGCCTATTTCATGCCGTTACCGGATGAGTTTTGCTAATAGCAGATATGACTGACTAAAAATCCAACACAAACGGTGAATGAATGGGAATGATGTCATAAAAGGATGACATATCCCCTCTGGCTTGGGTAACAAATGAAGTAGCTGCCCATTGGTTCTCAGACAACCAATCAGAAAGTATCTTTTCTCTGTCTGCACTGAGGTTATAAAAGGCGGCAGGCTCAGACAGGGTCAGCATACTACTGTGGTGATTTCAAGAGGTGGCTTAGCCAAGCCACACTTTGTCAGGCCAGTCATAATCAGGCCAGACCAGGAAGAAATCAAAGAAGGCAAAATAAGAGAGAGAAAACCAAGTGAACAGAGCCAGGAACAGAAGGAAAGAGAGTCAGGCAAGCCAAGCAAAGAAAGACACAGGCAAGTGGAGCCAAGCAAGGAAACATCCACTGAAGCCAAGCAAGTCAAGAAAAAAGCTAGGCAGGCCAATTCCGGAGTAAAGACTCGGGTAAACTAAGCAGAGAAAACAAAAGAAAGCCAAGAAAGTCAAGCCAAGTGTTGCTGGAACACTAGACGTCTGCAACATGTCTGAGTCTGAGCACTCTGGTGAGACCTCAACCACAAAAGACCCTAAGGCCAAGATCACCCATTCTTCCAGGGCTGGGCTGCAGTTCTCTGTCAGTCGCATAGACAGATTGCTCCGCAAAGGACAATTTGCAGACCGTATTGGAGCTGGAGCCCCAGTATATATGGCCGCGGTGCTTCAATAAGTGACTCATGAGATTGTGGATATTGCTGGGGAAGTCGCTGCACGCAGCAAGAAGCGTCGGATTTCCCCACGGCACTTGCAGCTGGCCATTCACAGCAACTCAGAGCTCAAGAAACTACTGGGAGGTGTCACCATCTCTCAGGGCGGAGTCCTGCACGTAAATCAGCCTGTGGTTTTACCTTCCAAGAAGAGAAATGGCAGGAGAGCCATCAAGAGAAGGATTGCCCCTGCTCCTGTCCCTGTTAAGTGCGAACAGAGCAAAGGGGACACTGCCACCCCAGATTTGGGAGAAATGACATTCACTTGATTGCAAGGCTCTTTTCACATGCATCAGTCTGGTCTAATAAAAGCAGTTAAAATGCCTGGGGTTCTTTTGTGAATTAATTTCCTCTTTTACTATCCTACAATTTTAAGGGATCATTCAGTTGGTCAGGTAGCTGCATTGATAATATGGTATAAAAGCCTAGAAAGATAGAACTCAATCATTTCATTAAGAAATTTACACCAGAAATTGTCTAAATGGTGTCAAGTATCAGAGGGGTAGCCGTGTTAGTCTGGATCTGTAAAAAGCGACAAAGAGTCCTGTGGCACCTTAGAGACCAACAGACGTATTGGAGCATAAATGTCTATATCGTGTAGATTCTGGGAGGTGGTTTCTGTGTTTTTTTCAGGCATTTCCCCAATAGATTGAAGATTAGGAACATTTTCCCATAGTGAAGTTGATGTGTATTGCATGTTTTGTGAAAACAGAAAACAGAACAAACTCATGACAGAAAAATGTAATCCATTAGACATGAGGGATAAAGCCTATGGGCCTGGTTTTTCTTTTGGTTTTGTTTGTTTTGTTTTGTTATTTTTTAGTTACACCCATTATAAAACCATTGACTCATTTAGAGTAATATCAGATTTATACAATATAAGTGATACTAGAATCAGGCTTTCGGAAATGATTAAATACCTGGAGGGGTTCACATAAACTTTGATCACCTTTTTAAAGGGAAAACATTACCCACTTGCCAGCACACAGGTATACAGGGCGACTTACAAGTAAAAGAGAGCCATCTGCAGACGATTGTCCTGGTTAATGGGAGTCATCAAGATTCCAAACCACCACTAATGGCCCAGACTTTGCATAATTACAATTGGCCCTCAGAGTTATATTTCATATTTCTAGTTTCAGAGACATGAGTGGTACATTTCTACAAATAGGATGATCGCACTCAGTAGATTATAAGCTTTGTAATGATACCTTACAAGAGACCTTTTGCATGAAGCATATTCCAGTTACATTATATTTAACTCATTAGCATATTTTCATAAAATCATATAGAGTGCAACATCACACAATGGATTTGGCCTGATGTGAGGGGTTCTCTCCAGGTGCTGTTTTTAAACCGGTCTCAGAAAATAGCTCACGAACAAGAGACGCGGCTAATCAAACCTGAGAGTGACACATGGTGAACACTTGGGTTTCTGGAATGGCAAAGAATCCTTACCATGGGCTTGGGTGCCATGAGGGTTCTCTAAGAGACGGGAAGCATCACCAAGTTAAGGGCTCCAGAGAAACTGGCCAATAGTTTCAAACTTTAGGATGCCTGAATTTGAGCCCCTAAACCCACTTTGAAGCAACTAACTAAAAGTGACCTGATTTCCATAGGTGCTGAGCACTCAAAACTCCTAGTGAAATCAACAGGAGCTGTGAGTGCTCAGCTCCTCTTCAAATCAGGCCACTTATAAGTTATTTAGGTGCCTAATGTAAGGCAGCTACTTTTCAAAATGTAACCAAAGCCTATTTCATGCCGTTACCGGATGAGTTTTGCTAATAGCAGATATGACTGACTAAAAATCCAACACAAACGGTGAATGAATGGGAATGATGTCATAAAAGGATGACATATCCCCTCTGGCTTGGGTAACAAATGAAGTAGCTGCCCATTGGTTCTCAGACAACCAATCAGAAAGTATCTTTTCTCTGTCTGCACTGAGGTTATAAAAGGCGGCAGGCTCAGACAGGGTCAGCATACTACTGTGGTGATTTCAAGAGGTGGCTTAGCCAAGCCACACTTTGTCAGGCCAGTCATAATCAGGCCAGACCAGGAAGAAATCAAAGAAGGCAAAATAAGAGAGAGAAAACCAAGTGAACAGAGCCAGGAACAGAAGGAAAGAGAGTCAGGCAAGCCAAGCAAAGAAAGACACAGGCAAGTGGAGCCAAGCAAGGAAACATCCACTGAAGCCAAGCAAGTCAAGAAAAAAGCTAGGCAGGCCAATTCCGGAGCAAAGACTCGGGTAAACTAAGCAGAGAAAACAAAAGAAAGCCAAGAAAGTCAAGCCAAGTGTTGCTGGAACACTAGACGTCTGCAACATGTCTGAGTCTGAGCACTCTGGTGAGACCTCAACCACAAAAGACCCTAAGGCCAAGATCACCCATTCTTCCCGGGCTGGGCTGCAGTTCTCTGTCAGTCGCATAGACAGATTGCTCCGCAAAGGACAATTTGCAGACCGTATTGGCGCTGGAGCCCCAGTATATATGGCCGCGGTGCTTCAATAAGTGACTCATGAGATTGTGGATATTGCTGGGGAAGTCGCTGCACTCAGCAAGAAGCGTCGGATTTCCCCACGGCACTTGCAGCTGGCCATTCACAGCAACTCAGAGCTCAAGAAACTGCTGGGAGGTGTCACCATCTCTCAGGGCGGAGTCCTGCACGTAAATCAGCCTGTGGTTTTACCTTCCAAGAAGAGAAATGGCAGGAGAGCCATCAAGAGAAGGATTGCCCCTGCTCCTGTCCCTGTTAAGTGCGAACAGAGCAAAGGGGAGACTGCCACCCCAGATTTGGGAGAAATGACATTCACTTGATTGCAAGGCTCTTTTCACATGCATCAGTCTGGTCTAATAAAAGCAGTTAAAATGCCTGGGGTTCTTTTGTGAATTAATTTCCTCTTTTACTATCCTACAATTTTAAGGGATCATTCAGTTGGTCAGGTAGCTGCATTGATAATATGGTATAAAAGCCTAGAAAGATAGAACTCAATCATTTCATTAAGAAATTTACACCAGAAATTGTCTAAATGGTGTCAAGTAGCAGAGGGGTAGCCGTGTTAGTCTGGATCTGTAAAAAGCGACAAAGAGTCCTGTGGCACCTTAGAGACCAACAGACGTATTGGAGCATAAATGTCTATATCGTGTAGATTCTGGGAGGTGGTTTCTGTGTTTTTTTCAGGCATTTCCCCAATAGATTGAAGATTAGGAACATTTTCCCATAGTGAAGTTGATGTGTATTGCATGTTTTGTGAAAACAGAAAACAGAACAAACTCATGACAGAAAAATGTAATCCATTAGACATGAGGGATAAAGCCTATGGGCCTGGTTTTTCTTTTGGTTTTGTTATTTTTTAGTTACCCCATTATAAAACCATTGACTCGTTTAGAGTAATATCAGATTTATACAGTATAAGTGATACTAGAATCAGGCTTTCGGAAATGATTAAATACCTGGAGGGGTTCACATAAACTTTGTTCAACTTTTTAAAGGGAAAACATTACCCACTTGCCAGCACACAGGTATACAGGGCGACTTACAAGTAAAAGAGAGCCATCTGCAGACGATTGTCCTGGTTAATGGGAGTCATCAAGATTCCAAACCACCACTAATGGCCCAGACTTTGCATAATTACAATTGGCCCTCAGAGTTATATTTCATATTTCTAGTTTCAGAGACATGAGTGGTACATTTCTACAAATAGGATGATCGCACTCAGTAGATTATAAGCTTTGTAATGATACCTTACAAGAGACCTTTTGCATGAAGCATATTCCAGTTACATTATATTTAACTCATTAGCATATTTTCATAAAATCATATAGAGTGCAACATCACACAATGGATTTGGCCTGATGTGAGGGGTTCTCTCCAGATGCTGTTTTTAAACCGGTCTCAGAAAATAGCTCACGAACAAGAGACGC